>NW_008654427.1:0-207 GCF_000695815.1 Acanthisitta chloris | reverse complement strand
TGGAAAGGGAAAAAAAAAAAAGCCATACTTGACTATGCCTCAAACAATGTTGCATGTTCTTTTGAATTATCCATCCTTTTCCTCATTCTTAATGCAAGTCACATTTTTTTTTGTTGTTTAAAGTAAAGTCCTTTCAAAAGGAAAAGAATGCTTAATTTCCAATGTCAAAGTAAAGATTTTAGCACTATATATATATATATATATATA
>NW_008654426.1:16880-20076 GCF_000695815.1 Acanthisitta chloris | reverse complement strand
CTCTTCCAACCTGCCTGATTTTATGATTCTATGGTTCTATGAGATACTAAAAATATCCTCTTTATATGTGCAGATTCTTTTTGCTCTATAATGGTAGAAATTAAGAAGTAGAGCAATGGAAAAATGATCAATCCTTTACTTTTCAACTTTCAGCTTCTAACTTCTGTCATGGGATTGCTTCGAGGTTCTGATTATTAGAAGACAAAATTTTGTTTCGATCCTACTCTAGGTAACATAAAACCCCCAAAACAATTAGTGTTCTAGAATACATGAAATAAGAGAGTGATTCACCTAGCCAACCATAAACACATACATCTGACTTTCATCTACTGTGCTTCTGTAATCAATGGTAAGAAGCAGGCCTCTCTGAGGCTTCACTCACCTTGTTCTAAAGTGAGTGCTTAATATAGGCCAGAAAAACAATGTATTACTAAAGTTCATAGTTTTCTATTTTTCAGGCAGAAACATTTAATTCCATAAATATGAAAGGAGAATATTTTGACATTTTTATAGTATTTTGTTCAGGTTTTTTAGTCAAATTATATTTCATTAGAATAAATGAACTTATCTAAATATTTGGCACATGTTTCTAGAAAATAATTTTGATGCAAACTTTCCAATTGTTGATGAATAGCATGAATAGCAAAGACCTCTTTGCAAAGATCTTGTATAGTGCCAGAAATAGATCACCTCAGATATTTAAGACATTAGGTTTGTTGTTGGTGAACTCTTATTAATCAATATTCTTAATTGGATGTTTAAGTTGACTTTCATACAGCTTTGGGTTTTTTCCATTTAATGTCCTTTGCTCTTCATAGTGACTAAAGCTTAACATTTATATGCTCATTGAATCTCTTATGTTGAATCATTGTTTCTTGGATGGGGAACTGATGTGGTACGAATAAGCAGTAATAAATCATTTCATTGCATTTGTTTAGTGCCTTGAAGACCTTACATTTGGAGTTTTTTATTTATTTTTTAAATTTCTTCAACCATAGGCCACAATCAGCTTTAAGAGAAATGAGAAAAGAGCAGTCAGAGCACTCCGCATGTTTCCTAGGTCCTTGAACATTGGAATGTTAATTATCAGACCCTCTTTATCTTCAGTGCTCAGGTGCTAATAGAGCACGTATTTAAATAAGGAGGTTGATGAATTTATAAAACTCTTAAAGGAATGTTATGAACACGTGAATTTTTTTCTCTTTCACCCTATGAGCTTGAGAAAGTTGTGTGGTCCAAAACAAAAAACATGGAGATATTCTTGCTCTCTATAACTACCTGAAAGAAGGTTATAATAAAGTGGGAGTCAGTCAATTCTCCCAGGCAGCTAGTGACAGGACAAGAGGAAATGGTCTCAAGCTGCGCCAGTGAAGGATCTGGCTGGACATCAGGAGCAATATCTTAAAGGAAAGGGTTGTTAAAGATTAGAATGGACTGCCCAAGGGGATGATGTAGTAGTCACCATCTCTGGTGGTGTTCAAGAAATGACTGGATGTGGCACCAAGTGCTATGATCTAGTTGACAAGTTGGTGATGAGTCAAAGGTTGGTCTTAATGATCTTAGAGGTCCTTTCCAGCCTAAATAATTCTGTGATTCTGAGAAGATAAAAACTTATATTGTAAACAAAAAAGGAAACAAACCCAAAAAACACCTCAAAAATCCCAAATCACAAAAAAACCCACAAAACCCTCCCAGCCAACCAACCAACCAAAACCCCCAACCCCCAAAAGAGTGAAGGAATTAATCTTCCACAAATCTAGCTCTCTAAAATGTTATATTCTGATATGTTATTTGACTAGGGTGTCTGCAGATAGCAGAGACCTTTGGAAGCCTATATTTGTGGGTGTAACTTTCAAATGCACACACTTCTTTCTTTTGATTAAAGAGGATATCAAGATCTTAAGGCCAGATTAGGCATTGCATTTGCAAATAAATACACAAATGCCATTCAAAATTATAATTATGATGGATTGCACCATAAATAAATTTGGGTGCAGACTGTTCATAGCTGCTAGACTTTGTAGATGGGAATCATTGAACTAGTTGATGAGGACATATGAGCCAGCATTCATGTACTCCCTAGGAAACAGAAAGGAAGAGGTACTTTCAGAGTCACAATTCATTTAATTCTAAAGCAGACTTCTAAAATAATCTGGATTAATTATACTCTATTTGTCTAGACTTGACTACAAAGACAGCATCAGGTAGCTAGTATAAACACAAAGACAGTAGAAATATTTAAAGTTAGCTAATGTTATACATCTCTTGTGGATGTTATTTCAGATTAATGGTTTATTTATGATATACTAAAGATTTTATTGTGTCTTTTCTAGGTGTATCTAAGACTAGTTTATCTTGGTTGTGTGAAATACTAATAGCTGTGTTCCCATGGCATAGCTGACCTCAGCAGAGAGCTATTTTCCTGGCTTCTAAGGCTGGCTTCAAATCTGAGTTCTGCTGTGCTAGTCTGTCCGTGCTGGTTACCTCAAACTTAATCTCAGGTACCTTAATCTTGTCTCAGGCTGCATGCACACATAAAGCATTAAAGTTTAAAGGTGCTTTGGGCAACATTCATTTCAGCAATTCTTGTTTCCTGTGAACTTTCTAATAACCAACCACTTTTAATCTCCTCCGTCCAGGTTATTTGGCTTGTGGAGTGCCTAAGGCCTACCAGGGTTAGCCTCCCCCCCAATACTTTTTTTTCCTGATGCATTCTGTAGGAACTGAAGTAAAAAAATACTTTGTAAAGAACTGAATCTGAGACTTCATGTAGCAAGTATCAAGTAGTCAAGCTTCAAGGCTGAAAATAAGCATTCTTTTTTCATGGACTTTGAACACTTACAAGCCTCAAACCACTTACTTGACTTACTTCTGAGCAGCAAACAGAAACTATTCTGGCAGGAAGTTGAATCAAAAGAGTAATTTTATGTATTTGATTAAATAGTCTGAAATGAAAACTTAGATTCAACTTTACATGTAGCATATTAAAAATCCTTACTCCTTCACAGTAGTGTAATACATTTGTAAGCTACAAAGTATTTTTTTCTGAAAGAAAGAAAACCTACCACATCACTTAAAACATCATTGTACCCAACTAAAAGTAAAAAAAAATCCAAGCAAGATGAGAAAAATCAGACAAAATAAATGATCTTGCCTTACATTGTAACAGGGTTTCCATGGGTACAGTCCCCAGGTG
>NW_008654426.1:0-16855 GCF_000695815.1 Acanthisitta chloris | reverse complement strand
GAGAGTGCCACAGGAATGTGCCTTGTATCCTGTGTAGTACAAGGAACACCACTTGTTCTCTTCACTAATGGAGGAAAAGATTCAGTGTGCTTTTTCAGTTACATCAACTAAGGCTTAAATGGATATTGTTCATGTCCAAACCTTCTAGTCTAACACTACTTGAAGTCAGAAACAGACTGTCCAGTGAAATGGTGCTAAAAATGCATTTCAAGTCCATGAATTGGCCACAAGTGGACTTATAAAACCCCTAAATCTATTTTACTTTTTCAGAGAGAAATGCTACTCAGGTGCGTTAAGTTTCCAAATGCAAATAAAAAGTCACATCTCTCTTTATCTGAGAACACACAGTCACAAATGATAGTATGGAGCAATTAGCTCTTCCTTTGCACCAAATCTCAGCAATGAAAAACAAGCATCAAGCGGGAACATTAAGGTTATAATAAATATGCTGGTAGTAAATCTGTTGACAGCAAGGTATGTGGAGTAATAAGAATTTACTAGGTTGGTTACTCCAGTTGTGTGAATGAATACATAAGTATCCACGCCTGAAAAATAGAGTAGCAGCAGCACTAGTCCTTATTAATCACTTTCTTCTGTGCCTCCATTCCCCCATTCCCCTATCTATTTTCACTGAAGACAGGAAGGAAAGTTCTGCAATTCTGAATTTTTATCAGCAGTTTTTATCAGCAAGTAACAGTGGTGTAGTGTATATTATAGACTCATACTCTGTCTGTAGAGCTCTGAACTTCTTTTTACGGATTAAAATGACCGTTTTGAATTATCTCATTTAATGTGTATCTGCATAGGTCTTGACTGCAAAGGAAAAAAGTATACATACTTGTGGAATAGAAAAAAAACCCTGGGAATTGTCGTAAGGATCAAATCCCAAAACCATCTAGTTCAGCATACTAATTTTGCCAGTGACAATAGCCATTATCAGGTCACGCAGAAAGGCATAAGCTTCTGGCTCTAGTGACTAGAGATTGGTTTAAACTACATAGCACAAGATTTATTATTAATTCTTTTTTTTTAATGTAAGCTCTGGGTGTCTGCTGTCTGTTGATGACTCACATTTTGACAAATGCTGCACTTTAATCTAATGTGGTCTGAGCGAAAATCTTTCCTTTTAGTCATGAATTTCATATTATTCACAATTTAAATGAAATTGGTTTAAAAATTGAATTTATAAATCAGCAGGTCAAACCACCTGAAATTGGACTTGTTCAAAAGTTGACTATTATTATTCCAATAAGAATCTACCCTATTTTCATTCTTCAGTGCAGTATGATTTAGAAAGAATAAAATTGAAGTTCACTCTTTTGCTGTTAGGTTTTTTTTCCTACATCTACTATTATTTTTGTAACACATATTTTTCAATCATAATAAAACTTTATTGCTTCATATCTTGAACATGATGAATTTTGGTTTAGCATTTTGGCTGGCAGCTAAAGAAAATTATCTTCTTATTTTTCCTGGGGTAAAAAGCCACTTACATTTGTATTTTTTATTTGTGCTAGGGCACTTGAGCCTTGTCTTTTTTTTGCACGGTAAAGCTACAGCTTATCATTTTGTTGCTGCAATTAGTTGAAACTTGTTTATGAAATTAAACAGACCAGCACATGCATTTGTGGTGCAAGCCTCTCAGTGGAGAATGGTTAGGTACAATGTGTTAGCACCTTGAAATGCAGACACCTGGCATGTAATTGCATTCTGTGTTGAGTTTTTAATAAAGACAATCATTTGTATCAAAAATGTGGTTTTTTTTCTAGAGTCACTGACTATAGTCTTAGAGAAAAAGGATATTTATATGGATATACAAGGATAAAGTTAGACTTCAGCAATGATAAATTTTTAGATTAATTGAGGGCAAGTTTAAATTTGACCTAGTTAAATATGATTTAGTTCCTGTAGTCTGAAACATTAGGCTTACACTAACCAATATCTTTTTTTGTGAAATAAAAGGCTAAAAAGTGTTCTGCAAAATTCAGCTAAAAATTCATCACATCGTGAAAGCTCAGTTGAAAACCTTGGAGCCAAGTCAAAATAGAAGAAACATTGTGTACTAATTTTGTTATTTGCTCTTTAATTGAATTTGCTATTTCTTCTTTAAAGTGAAAAAACTCTAATAAATTAATAGCTTAAGAAAATATTTAAATTTTTAAAATGTATCTCCAAAGAATGCAATGATAATTTTTATCCTTTACTAAACCACTTATTTTCATTCTTAAACAGGAAAATAAAATAGTAATTTATACATTTTTCCTTGGAAGGGTTTTAATTTAAAAATAATAAATACATCTCTCTTTAAGAATAATTACTTTAGTGAGAGTATCCTGGCTGTTATTGAGTATGCAGATTGCAGCTATTTCTGCTGGACTCAAAACCATGGCAGAACTACTCTTCAGCTAGTAGGTTTGAGGAACAACTTTTAGGAACATAGGGTTTTCTTAGCCAACAGTCTCCCAGGAAAGTAGTCTCCAATGACTCATATTGATTCTTCCCTGTGTAAAATCAATTTCTGCATTTTCTTTCCTGTCTTGAAAAGTTTATACTTTTTCCCACCCCTCAAAAACTGCAGTTTTCATAAAGGACACTATTTGGCAGGATAGAGCATGCCCAGTGGAAAATCTGATATGTTCTATTTCAGTTCTTCTCTGCACCACTTTTGGGTTTTTTAGCTTGTCTTCAGGGTGTCACTGTAATTCCTTCACATTAAAACATCTTAGGTTGGGAACTCCAGGGAATTTATTTTCCTTTTATTTCCTGACAAACTTGCTAACTATAAATCAGTCACATGTTAAACCACAAACCATGAAACTATATATTCATGACAGAAATTCTCTCTTCTAAAACAAAGTGATCGATTAGAGACAAGAGCCTGAAAATCCAACATTAAGGAGGGAGGTGAAAGGCTCCTCTGCATGAGTAGCTGAGTTGGCCATGAGGCTTTTTCAAGGATTTTCAGAAGAAAGTTGTTTCTACTGCTGTGGGAGATGCAACATGCTCTCCTTTATGAGCCTCAGACCAATCATCTTTATGAAGTCCAGTTTTCACACTTACCATACTTTGTTCAGACAGGACCCCTTGAGATCCTCAGGCCATTTTCTATCTTATTAACACCCCAGTCTTTATATTTATAAAACCAGAAGCACCAAGTGCTCTGGATAGCTTTTATTTTACTCATAAATGGTATTAATTTTGCAGGAGTTGTGTTTATTTCTACTGAACAGTTTTGAAAAGTTAAACTGAGAATGAAAAATTAAATAGAAGTAACTGAATTAGGGATTGAGAAATTAATATAATTCTAGGATTTTGTTTCTATAGAAGTATTATCTTTAGTTATAGAATCAAGTTACAATGAATGTAAAAACTTATTATATGAAAAGAAATGAAGAGTGATTACTAGGGATATGACCACAATTACCATATCAGAAATTATACAGGAATTAAAACTGATCCTTTCCTCAGATGTTTCAGTGTATTCATTTTGGAAGTAGATTGCTTTATAATACAACTGCCAAGTTCTCAGCACAAACCTGAGGTAAATTAGCTCAGTATGAAGGGAGGTAGCACAGCACTCAATGGCTAATAAATTTTTCTCTGGAGCCTCAGATTTCCCTGCTTGTGCCTTCATTAAATTTCTTCCGCCAAAGACTGTGGAAGTTGCTGACTCTGTCTGACTTCACAGGTATTGATTTAGCGCTGAACAAATCGGATGGCAGCTGCCCTGGTGTGTTTGGCTGGCATAGGGGAAAAAAGAAGCTGAAGATGTGTGAAGTTGCTGTTAATACATTGCTGATTCACAGTCAACAGACTTGAGTACTTCACAATTGATTTATGTTCCTGTCAGTGCAGCTCCCACTCCTGTTTGATGTAGCCATCTAAGACCTCTAACATGACCGTTACGTGTCCATCCTTTTATAACTCTCCCTCCTCCTGTTCTATCCATAATCAACAATACTGAAAAACTAGTTACTCTCTGTGTTTCCTTGCAGACACTTTTAATGATCAATGCCCTCTGTTTCACCTGATGATAGTATAGTGGGAGAGAGAAAGGGCACAAACATATTAATACAGAACTAGAGGCTATTTCCCCTTTTACCCTTCTGCCATGTGCAATCCAGTCCTCTGTTATCCACTTATTCAGAGAATTTCACACATTTTGTGAGTATGTCCATAAATACTTTCCTTCCCATCTATATCAACCTTTTTTCTTTTGTTTCTGTCCCTTTCTCTAGTTCTTATAGCCTTTTTGTCCTCTCTTAGCCCTTCACTGGGTAACAATTTGCAGTAAATACCAAGACTGAGTGAGCCAAATTTTGCCACAGAGCCAGAAGAATCCACAGCACAGTACCATCAACTCTATTCTTGTTGTGTGCCTTTCTCCCTTCATTGGTATTCAAAAATCCTCCTTTTTGAATTGTTGTCTGTTAATTCATTAATATTCCATTTTCTTCTCTCATCAGTCACTGATGGAGATGTCAAACAAGGCTTGGGACTGATCCCCAGAGCTTTTCTAATAAGCACAATCTTCCCAACATATGCATTGTAGTTGGCTATTGCCCTACAGCCTGTCTTAAGGTCTGTAGTCCAGAGGACAGCAGCCTTTGTGGAAAAAAAAGGTTGTTCAACTAAAACTTCATGTGTTATGCTGAAGCTGATGCACAATTAATCATTTTCTAAAAACAATATTGCAAGTTATATTTTGTTTTCAGAGAAATCTATCTAATGTGCTGCAGTAGAACACACACTTGTTTATAGTTTTCTTGCATATATATGTTGGTAAGTAAAATATTTTTTTCTCTTAACGAGCCAGATTTCCCTGCTTGTTTGTCTATAGTTTTTATTTCTCTTTTCCTCCAGCTCTTGAGAACACAGACAGAAAATAAATCACCATATCAATGCTTATCCAAAGCAGCTCTTAGATTTTAAGTGAAGCAGGAATAATTGTTACCAATGTTTACCATTTGTGGAAACTCCAGAAATTCACAGTTCACATCTTGGGGCATTCACATTCTTTGAAGCTTAGCCTTAAGACATTAGGTTAAACTTCAGGTAAAGAAACTCTTTAATCTCAACCCATGAGTTTTCACACTTTTCCCCTCCTGATTCTCTCCCCGATCCTGCTGGGGAGAGTGAGCAAATGGCTAGGTGGAATTTAATTGCTGGCTGGGATTAAAACCTGACAGTTATTTTTTATGTTCTCATGTATTTATGAAATCCATGTATTATGAAGTTTAGGGAATGTGGAAAAGGGGACAGGCTGCTTGGAAGGAATATAGAAATTTTGTCAGAGTACGCAGGGACGTAGTGTGGAAGGTTATTTGGAATTAAATTTGTCAAAGGATGTCAAGGACAACAGAAAGGGCTTCTTCAAGTACACCAGTAGCAAAAGGAAGGCTAAGGAAAATGCAGGCCTGCTGCTGAATGAGGTGTGTGCCCTAGTGACAGAGGATGCAGAGGTGCAGTTACTGAATGCCTTATTTGCTTCAGTCTTTACTGCAAAGCCAGCAGTCAGGAATCTTAGATGCTGGAGACAAGAAAATCTGGAGAAAGAAAGACTTTCCCTTGGTCGAGTGGGATTGGTTTAGAGATCATTTATGGAAACTTGGCACCCACAAGTCCATGGGCCCTGATGAAATGCATCCATGAGTGTTGAGGAAGCTGACTGGTGTTCTTGCTAAACCACTCTCCATCATCTTTGAAAGGTCCTGGGGAACAGGAGAGGTGCCTGAGGACTGGAGGAAAGCTAGTATCACTCCAATCTTCAAAAAGGGCAAGAAGGAGGACCCAGAAAAATATAGGCCAGACAGACTCACCTCCATCCTTGGAAAGGTGATAGAACAACTCATCCTGGATGTCATGTCTAAGCATGTGGAAGAAAAGAAGATTGTATCAGAGGTAGTCAGCTTGGATCCACTAAAGGGAAATCATGTTTGACAAAACATTCTGTATTCCTTTTACCTTGTTTTACATTGTAGCATGAATACTCAAAAGCTGTGTTTTACATTGTAGCATGAATACTCAATAGCTGTATATATATATACATAGAAAGGATTTTACTTTCCATTTCAAATTGTTTTCCATTTTGACCAAGTGATTACATTGAAATGCGTTTTATTCCTACAGAGATGTTACAAAAATGTATGTAGACAAGATAAGGAGTAACTCAGAAACTTCTTGAGTCTACCTTCACCAAAAAAGTTTGGATTAGAACATAAAAACAGAGAGCTATATAGGCTAACCTTGCTCAAGGGGGAGTTTTTAAGATGTTTAGCACAATACTTGGAATAGATGTGACAATGAAGCTAGGATATGGGATTGAGGAGTTATCAGGTTAAGAGTTCATTGAAAAATGACTTTTCCATTGTGAAACGTTGGGGTTTTTGCTTCCAGATGACAGTGAAACACAGCCTTGGTTGATGAAATGTCCTTTAACTTTATTCACAGGCTGAAAAAACCCTAAGTAACTTCAACTTGTTAACAGCTGTAAAACGGCCAGTTTGGTAGGGATAGACTCAGGGTCCCAACATACCCTGGTCCTACTACACTGCATGCCAGCAAGGACCAGCTGCCCTAAACTGAGACAGTCTTTTCTGTCTTTCTCTATGTCCCATTGCTTGGGTGATCTTGGTGCCAGGAGTAGCTGGATTCATCTTTTCCCTGATGTGACTTTCACTTAGCTGCTGAGGGATGAGTTTGGAATTGGCTGCTGTAGAAACCAAGAAGACATTCATTAGGGAGCAGGGGAAGCAGCAGCTGAGTGGCTGCTGGAATAGAGCCTGCATGAGGCTGACATGCCATTCCCTGAAGGCCAGAAGCAGCTGTGTGGAGGAAGAAAGGGGAGGACATTCCTCAGATTTCATCTTACTCAGAGGAGCATAGGCATTTCTGAATGTTAGTGACTATGTGAAAATCTAGGGCACATCTGTCAGTTCCTACCATTCCTTTATGCAATAGTCTCTGTATTGAACTCTGTTCCGAGATACATGGAAGTGAACAGGATTTCACACAGCTTAAAGACTGTAGATCCAAAAATGATGGTGGAAGAGAAAGCCTTGGCATCAACTTGTGACATTGTTCTCTGTTTCCCAGGGGAACACAGCCAGGGAACAGGAAGGGTTCCTGGGACCTGCTGCTCAAACTTCTGACGCTTACCTGACCTAAAGCCTAATAGTATTGCAACAGTTGTGGATACAATCCTCCCTCTTGCTATTGTGAAAGCTTAAAATAATTACCGTTATCACTAATATCTCTTCTTTGAGAGAAGAAAATACAAATAGTGACCAAAAGTGGCTAGTAAATATATAAAGGGAGGAGGATGAAGAATTAAAGTAGAACAGAGCATACATAGGCAATGTTTGATCTCACTACTTTTAATAGTATAATGTCACATACCTCATGCACGCTGTTGCTAAAGTTTAACAAGACTGAGAGAGTACGTAGAGTCTGCAGTTACTAGGGTCAAACTGTGGACTCAGTGAAGAAAAGTAGGAACTTAGGGACTAGGAAGAGCTAAGATAGAAGCTGAAAGATAATAAACAACTGTTGCACTTCTGAAATTGCCTTTTTGTACTGAACAGCTCCAATTTCAGTCACTGACCAAACTGGAAATGAGAGGGACAGAAATGAAACAAACATTTTGCTTTCCACCATCCTACAGGACCCAAGATAATCAGTCCACTTAAATAACTGAATATCCCCAGTAAATGTCTTAATTCAGTGTAGAGGGGAGAAGAAAACATGGTCCAAATATAAGCCTAGGCTCTTATTTATGCTTTGTTGCCATATATGTCTGTCCACTTGTTTCATTTTCATCAACACTGAATTCAAATTCTATGATGTTCAGGGAATAGCACCAGCAAATTTAGCTTGCCTTTTCTGTAAGTCCCTCGAGAAGGTAGCATAAGATCATTCATTTGTATTTTTAATGTAACTTGTAACCTAAGGGCACTAATGAGCATCCCAAATTTTCATTAAATTCCTGAAGCCTGCACACAGGTTAAACACATTGTTGACTGAAGTTTTATTTCAATTTAGTCTGAGTAAAGATCTGAATCCCTATAAATTCTCATTTTATGTAAAATAAAGTCCCAGTATGATGGATTGATGGAATCCAATGATTTATTTTTTTAAAGTTGTATAGAATAATTTAATATTTTCTAATATCAAGGGAAACTATTCTTGTTTTCCACTGTTTTAATGAGTAGTTTATATTTTCCAAAATTTATTTTACAGTATATTAAAGTCATCATGATAATAATTTATCTAGTGTTATAGTAAGTAGCTTTAAAAAAAAAGTTTAATAACAGTGGAATAGGATAAAGGTCAAAACCGGAATAAAAAGTTTCAGTTAGGAGCAGGCAAAAGTTAACATGATGCCATAGTTTACCGTATGGAATTCCACCTCATTGGAGACTGATCTTTTGTGGGGTGTTTGTCATAACTTTGTTTTATAAAGAAGAGAAAGAAGAAATATTTTGAAAGTAAAAATACCATGGCACTCTAGTGGATTTTATTGATCTTTGAATACAACAGCAATTTATTCAAGAGCTTTAGTCTGTATTAGCTGACATTTATCTTTCTATCAGGTAGCCATAGAAAACCTGAAATAATGCATATATAACCCAGACACACTGCATTTGCCTACAGGCACACAAATATCCATATTATAATATTCTTAAAAAAATTATATCTTTGTTTCCTTTGTGACTAGTTTTATTGTATGAAAATACTCACATATTCAACCTTTGTTCCTGCATGAAACTAAAAGATCTAAACCAGTAAAAGCGTTTAATTTTTTTAAAAATTAACTTCCCAAGTGCAAGAATCAAATAAAATATTGTTTCTTCAGATATGATTTTATTTAATGATTGTTGGAACAGAAAAATTAACATCTTCTCAAGTACATTTGCCTTAGAGTAGTACTTCCAAAGTATGCCTCAGCAGTATCCTCTAATTGGTTCTTCACTTATCAATGCTCACTAATTTCTGTCACCTATCTGGAATTTTCCTTAAGCAAACCTTATCCGAATTGATTGCTTAGGGGACACCTAGGACAAAAATTACTGTTTCTGAAATCTGTCAGCAATAGTGAGGAATCTTGCCTCTTTATCATCCTATTCAATGTGATTCTGCCCAATGTCATGTGACAGAATAGTTGCTTGGCTTCTGACTGCAGATATGTCTGTTATCCCTAGCTGCACCACACAAGAGCAGAAGAGTGATGTCTCCAGCTCCTAGACACCACTTATCAGTAATAACAGAAAGAAATACTCATCCGTACCTTCTAAAAGACTGATTTTGCAGTGTTTATTATTCTTCAAAAGTCTCAGTGAAGACTGAACCATTGTGGTTGAAAGAAACCAACCCCATGCCAGCTGAAAAAAACCACACTTGCTCAAAAACATTGTAAGCATAATTAAGGCATGCTGGTCACAGGGAAAAATGAGTTAGAATAAAGGATTCTCTGACAATTGATACAAAATCACAGAAAGGTTGAGGTCAGCAGGGACCTCTGGAGATTCTCTGCTTAAGCCTCTGTTAAAAACAAGGCCAGGTAGAACTGCTTGCTCAAGACCAGGTTTTGAATACTTCCAAAGGTACAGACTCTCAATATTCTCAGGGCAAACTCTCAGGTAGATGGGAAGGATCACCTCCTTTGGCCTGCTGGCAACCCTCTTTCCAGTGTATCTGAGAATATTGCTGGGACTTTGCCTCAACAGCATAATTCTGGCTCATGTTCAACCTGTCATCTACCAGGACCCCCAGGTTTTTCATTTCAGAGCTGCTTTCCAGCCATTTCTCCAGCCTGCTGAGGTCCTTCTGAACACTCTGATGTATTAATCACTCCTTCCAGTAACATTTGAGAAATTGCTGAAGGTGCACCCTGTCCCATCATCCAGTCATTAACGAAAATGTTAAACAACAGTGGTCCTAGTATGAACTCCTGATTATGCAATTAGTGACTGACCTCTAACTGGACTTTGTGCCACCGAGCACAGCTCTCTAAGCCTGGCCGTTCAACCAGATTTCAATTGACTGCACTTTTCACTTGCCTAATCTTTACATCAGTTTGTCCATAAGGATGTTACAGAAGACTGTGCTGAAAAACTCACTAATGTAAAATTAAAGAATGTTCACCTCTCACACAGTGAGCTGCTCACCTATGTAAATTACTGCAAGGGTTTTTTTATCTCTGTTTGGATACCGCTTCTGTGGTTTCTTTAGGCATGGCCTAGTGGCGTAGTTCACAGCTAACTCTTTAGAAGCTTCCCACTAGATAACTAACTTAATTTAAGCCTCATTTGTCCTTATTTCAAGCAAAATAAATCTTTCTTTCTAGATGGCAACTGGGAGTATATAATCCTGGTTCAACTGTCAAAGGCCGTACAGTTGCACTGGCAATTTATTTGGCTCACTAATCTATTTTATTGCCCTAGGACACTTAACATTGATGTCAGGTGTGCAAGACTAAACAATAACTTCTGTTAACTGCTTATCACACTAGCATTCTCTAATGCCTTTAGTCAATTGGAAGATTTCCGCCATCAAGGTTTGGAAAGAGACTCACCCTCAAAACTCTCTGGAGTCTACTCAGATCCTTCGCTTTAGCTCTGGTCACAGTTCACAACCAGATGAACTTTAATGTGGAAAATGAAGTCCCCAGTCCTTGTCATCTTCAAGATTTATATTTCCTTTCTAGTTAAACTGTAAGAACATGCTGGGAGTACAGGAGCAACAACTCCTTTGATTAACTCCTTTTTTCCTAAACAAACCAGAAATTATAATATTAAATACAATAAGAAGAGATATACACATTGCTGTGCTTGTAAAAATGGCGCAGGTTCGATATTCACGTGGTACATTTTAATTAAATATCCTTTTAAATATTTGCCCTGGAATACATAGGAAGTCACTGGTTCTAATTTGTGCGTTTTATTTTTGCTGTTCATACCTGTAACAAAATCACAGTTCTTACTCACTTCCAACAGTGATACTGCTGTCAAAATCCATCTCCATTTCAAAAGGACAAGACACTTGCTTATATTTTTAATAGCCCCCTGTGCTTTACCTGCCATCTCATAAATGATAAGAGCTGACTTAAAAAACAAATAAAAAAATCTAAAGCTTTTCATTTTCAACACAATTTTTTAAATCTCCCTATCCATGTCACTGAGGTGATAGTATAAGAGGGAGGCATGTAGCATTCATTACATTAAAACCATGCCAGCTTCAAGCTCTGTTCTTTTATACGCTAGCTGAATATTCTAAACTGTTTGTATCCTTCTGCCATCCTTGCACATTTTTAATGCCTCTTTAGCTGCTTGATTTATCTCCAAACCTGCAGATTGCCTTTATAAGAATTCCCATTGACTGAAGTGATACTTATTCATGTGAGCAGAGCTGATAAACTGCAGACCTCACCATCACACAGAGCTATGCTGATTATGATGCTACAGATTTTGTTTTCTTTCAGTAGACAAAATAGGTTTAGAAACATGTTTTTCCTTCATCTCTCAAAGGAACCCATAGCAGAGTGGCTGAGATCCAGAAGTGCTTTTTTTCAGATGACAGTAAATCATTCTGAATGGTTCTTATTTCACCTGACATATCCTGGTCTATAAAGCCTTTTCCACAGTGATAGATATTTTCAACCCAGAAAGACTCAGGCATCAAGCTCTTGCCTGTTTTTGTCTAATGCACAGTGCAACATTCCCTCTCTACTTGGGTGGGTTCCCTGACCATCCTGGGAAAGCATTTATGAAAAATAAATTAGTATTGTATAACTTGTATGAGCTTTTTAGTAATAAAATCATGACAGACCATTTCACTGAAGGTTAGAATATGTGCAAGCAAACAAAAATCTTGATTCAAACTTGAATCTTCTCCTTCACAGGCATAATTCATTCACAACAGCATTCAAGGGCAGTGGAGAAAAGAGGAACCACAGTTCAGTCAGCTGCTACTACATCGGTGTCACAATATTGTGGCACCCCAGTGAGTCGAGCTCAAAAAGGAACTATGGTCCCCCATCCCAAATAAATGCATGTCTGCTTCTTTTTTTGCTTCCTCCTCTGTGCACAAACATGCAAGATTTCTCCCTTCCACAGTGAAATCTGCATGAGGTGGCTTAGATAAGTAGCATAATAAATGGAAAACAAGCAAAGTTCTTGAACAGTAAGTCACAATATCTCTTCTACATCTGAAAGAAACCTAAATGCTGATATACGTCTAGTTCTTTTATTATACTTAGGAAATGGAGAATAAGAGTAGATGAGGTTCTACTTGCCCAGAGAAATTGGAATTAAGAATGTTTTTAACATTTATATGCCTTAAATACAGCAAAATATGGGCACAGAATTTGATTTTCGGTAATTGGATTTTAATAACTTCATATAACTGTCTTATAACAATGAACATTCAAGCTGTTGTTAAAATAAAGAAGAAAAAGATAGGAAAAAAAAAACCAAATCAGCCCCCATTCATCTGCCATTTTTGACTAGGAAGAAGCAGTAATATTTGCAATCTGAATTCAAGTCTAAAACAAGAATTTGATGAACTGCAACAAAGCTGAGCTGAAAATCAGAAACTAGAGCCAACTGCTCAATTCTGACCCTGCTCACCAATCTCATGGCTCAAATAAACCAGCAAAAAGTCTCATGTTACCCAGCAGTTCCACCTTTTAAGGGGAATTCCTTGGTGACATACAGTTAATATACACAGAGATAAAAGAAAGCACCTGGAGGATAAGTCCATGTTAGAATATCTTTGTAAGTCCATGGGACACCAACAAATGGTTTTTTGAAAACCACAGTACTGTCTGTTCTTTTCCTCTTGTCCTATGTGTGTTTTCCTGTATTCTTCTTATCAGTGCTGTTGGACTGTGTTTTCAATGCAGGGCTGTAGGCAGTGACAATATTGTTTGCTTCAAAACCACTCCTCAAGTATGCACAAAATTACAGACCTAAACCAAAGTTACTAATTTGTCCCTCTACTAAAAATACCCTGAAATAAAAATACCCTAAAAATATTTTGCAGGAAATACATCCAAGCTGCAGCTGAGGAGTACTCTGACACATGCAGAGATTAGCTTTTTTTGCCCTTAAAAAAATATTGTAATATATAAAATACAAGTGTTTCTCCTCCTTGTTAGGGATACAGTCAACATTCCTTTATATCTTATATGTAGAGAAGTATTCTCCTACTTCTCATAAGAGAAGGTATTCTGGGGCACTACAAACTTGTCTGAATGAAGGCTCCTCTAAATATTCTATCTGAATGACTCATTGGAGTATTTTGAAGCACACAAAATGTATTTTCATGATCTCATTAACCAAATGGTAGAGCAATATACTGGCAGAGTAGCCTATAAAATGGATTTCACAGTTGTTTACTATATGGTCATATCTCTTATGTGTAACTGGGGAGATGTATTCATAAAGGAGAAATGTGGAGGAATGGCTATGCGAAAAGGGACATGATCTCCTTGAAGCTGACAACTCATGGTTACTCCGGGTCCGGATCCCACTCCAACAGAGAAATGCCCTCCTTGTTAAAAAAGTCTTTAGAGATTTCTCTTTTTAGATGCATTGACATCTCTTAATTGTTTTTCTTTTCAACATGCCCTATAAAATTTCAGGAGTCATGGAAGTGGATAGATCTTACCTGGTAGACATGAATACCTACATAGTCTGCTTTCTGGGCTATACGTGTGCATGTACAGTATTAAGCTTTTCAGAATTATGTGATGATATATGATACACGTATGTTTTGTCATACAATTTCCTTTATGTTGTATTTTAATGCCAACAACTTTACCCTTGGGGAAGTACAGAATATGCTAAGAAAATAATAGTTTTTTATAAAAACTGGTGTGAAGATCATGTCAATCTTTACTTGACAAGTAGGGCATATTGATGGACCAGCATCTGGCAGAAAATTAAGTCTTGATTCAGAGCAAATTCAGGTAACTAATAAAATTCACAAGTCTTTTCAGAAATTATGCACCAAACAAACATGATGACTATTTGAGAACACAGCTTTTCTTCATGTTAACCATAAAAATTAAACTGACTCTAAATTCCTAACAAGTGCAATAAGATTCATCAGATTAGGGTTTCTGAACGAAGACAACTGTAATTTGTGATATCGTTTACAGGCATAGCTGCTATTGCAGTTAAATTAATGTTTTACTTTGTGTCGCCATTAGTACATGTAAATAGAGCATGATGACCACTGTAGTATCTTTCATTTTAAGTTGTTATCTTCAGGCCTAATTAATGGTCTGATTTATTTGAATATATTACATTGTAATTTTTTAAGCAAATTGGATACTAATGTAAGACCAGTTTTATTTATGAGCATTTGAAAAATCTAGAAATGCCTGGCTTATGATTTGTGCTGTGAGTCTGATTTTTTTCCTGTTGCTAATGCATTTGGTGCAGACACATGTAGACAAAATGCTTTAAAGTCATTGCTTACCACATTTTGTGAAGGATGTAAAGCAAAAAGCTGCTGGATAGTTTGGTAAGCATTCAAATGTTCTTCTGGTAAAATGTCTTTGTTCTGCAAATCATCGGGGAATGTGTGTCTACTTCTTGATTCTTTTTGCTTATTAAGTCTACTAGAAAAGGGAAAGAAAGAGAAAAATGAAGATTTTATATGTGTTTTTATACATACATCTGTTTCTTTTTCAGTTAAAGAAAAAAGTCTCTTTGGCCTTTTGATTAGGGGTACATTCAGTTCCTCTTAGTTCAGTGATAATTCCCTAGTGGTGAGCTATGGCTCTGATCCCACAAATTCTTACTACTTGGCTCAGGCTTCATCCAGTAGTGAATAATAATTTACGTAACACTTACGTTGATGCTTCCAACTGCTCTAGTATTTCTTGTAATATCTCTTTCTCATTTCCATTCTGTCATGCAAGTTCACAATGATTAGTCCATATTTAAAACAATATATATACATAGGAAAAAAATACTATATATAATGTTGCTTTTAAGCACTAACATTGACACCTATAATACACACTTTTATATTAGAAAAATACAATCTTATTAGAAAATTCTTAGAAACATTATTTCTATTTGTGTCATTCAAACATTTATTCCCTTTCAAATAAAGGAAAATTAAAACAGGGAAAATTTAGGAGTTATAGCAAAAGCTATAATATTTTTAATTGAGATGGAGGCACTATCAGACAAAAATGTATTTATTTGATTGGCATTTTCACATGACTGAAAGGCAAACAGAAGCTGACCTTTAATCTGCCCATTTGAATAACATCATAGCGTGACCTAGTCACTGATCCTTGCTACACTTTGGCAGTAGAATTAAATATTGATAGTCTGAAAGAAGCCAAAGTTCATTATTAAGATGGAGATTAAAAATGAATGAAATGAAAACAAGAAGTAACAATAAGATAAAAAAGATGCTAAGATAATTAAAAAGATAGACCACACAAAAATAAAATCAGAAGTATATGATATTGTTTACTATGCAGGACCTGCATAGCAGATAATGGTGAATTGTGAACTTGCTTTAGCAGGGGGTTTGGGCTGTGTGATCTCCAGAGGTCCCTTTCAATCCCAGCAATTTTGCTCTATGATTCTCTAATATTAAATCAAAAGTGTTTTCAAGAATGAGATAGACAATGCATTGTCAACAGAACTCAGTTGTGCAAAGAACCTAGTAACAGGCTCTTTTGTTAAGTATTACATCACAAATCGTAGACACCTTTTCTGAGGTTCTTGTTACTTTTCCTGACTGTGTCTGATATTCTGAATTAATCTTGTGTCTTTTAGAAACATTTTCAACTCCATGCTCCTGTATCAACTGACATCTTTAGACCTTATTTTTGCTTTGAAGCAGACATCAATGAAAGTTAGCAGTGGGTTATTTCTGTGGGTTTTGTTTTGTTTCTTTTTCTCAGAAAAATTTTTTGGGCAACATTTTTGAAAATTGTAGAATTTCTTAAGGTTTACATGTGGCAATTCTGAATGTGACCACTAGTAGAACATATTTTTTTCAAGAAATAAATTTAAACTATACACAGGAACTTAATTAATTGGGGGGGGAAGGTCAGAATTCTTTTATGCAAAGTTTTTAAAGGTTTACTCTCTGCAACACACAAAATGATTTTTTAATTCATTTTTTATTGCAGTTGAAATTTTATGTTATTGTCAGGCATTTTTCATTAAATATTTGAAGTAGAACTCTATTTTCATTAAAATTCATTTTAATAAGCCATTTGAATACCCAGAAATACGTGACATCAACTCTAAGGGAACTGAACTGATTCAGCAAGTTGCTTCTTAGAATCAATTTTTGCAACTCTTCAGTTAAGAACCAGTCACAGAAAGTCATGTTCACCACGACTGTCCATCTTACCTAATTTACAACTGAACCTTAAGCCGGATGCAGTGAGTCTGTATGAGGAGCTGCTGTGGGAGCTGGTGTTGTTTAGCCTGGAGAACAGGAGGCTCAGGGGAGATCTTATTGCTCTCTACAACCACCTGAAAGGAAGTTGTAGCCAAGAGGGGGTTGGCCTCCTCTCCCAAGTACCACCTGATAGGACCAGAGGAAACAGCCTCAAATTGTGAGAGGGGAGGTTTAGATTATCTAATCTAAATAGATTAAATAGATTAGAACCACTGCCCAGGGAAGTGGTTGAGTGACTATCCCTGCAGGCATTTAAGAGACATGTAGATGTGGCACATATGGACATGGTTTAGTGGTGGGCTTGTAAGTGCTGGGTTAATGGTTGGACTCTGTGGTGTTAGAGTATTTTTCCAACCAAAATGTTTCCAATTTTATAATTCTAATTCTGTATATAAACACCCTAATATTATTA
>NW_008654425.1:12816-13247 GCF_000695815.1 Acanthisitta chloris | reverse complement strand
GACATGGGGAAGCTTCTGGCAGCTTCTAAAAAAAGCCACCTCTGTAGCTCCCACCACTGCCAAAAAAACCTGGCCATGCATACCCACTACAAGAAGAGACATTTATATTGACTTTTTTTAAAAAATATAAAAATGGAAGAAAATATTTGAGATGCTGTTAGATTAAACAAAAATCTGTGGTTACTCCTGTAGTTGTCAATTTTTCAGGTGTTATTTTGGCAGCTTCTAAAAAAAGCCACCTCTGTAGCTCCCACCACTGCCAAAAAAACCTGGCCATGCATACCCACTACAAGAAGAGACATTTATATTGACTTTTTTTAAAAAATATAAAAATGGAAGAAAATATTTGAGATGCTGTTAGATTAAACAAAAATCTGTGGTTACTCCTGTAGTTGTCAATTTTTCAGGTGTTATTTTGGTTTTTGTTGGGT
>NW_008654425.1:10453-12759 GCF_000695815.1 Acanthisitta chloris | reverse complement strand
TTTGGCATATAGGTAAACACTCAAGACTTCAGAGGTATTGTTCGGGAAGATGCTGTTTTGTATCTCCTAGAAATTCCCAAAGGTGAAATAGTGACAATTTTGGCTCAAAGCAAATATGAAGGTAGGTGCTTTGAACAAAATATATGTGTATTTATGAAGCTTTTAAACTCTACTTTGTAGGTGAAACCACAAATAATCTCTCTTGTGCTTGTTCTTGATAGCATTTTAGTTACCCTCCTTTTCACAAGTTTAGAACATAGCTGTATTCCATGCCAGGAGGGTCATACAGCTGTGCATGTGATGTGTTTTTCAAAGCATTTCTCCCTCTCTTGCATTATTTGCAAATAGTATCTCCTAATCCTGAAGAGTGGCAAAATACTGGTTTTTTTCTTCTGCTTTTCTGTCTGTAGCAGCTGGCAGAAGATATACTGATACCATTCCTTTTCTGCTGTGCCTTGGGATTCAGTCAGCAGCAAATGGACAGTTTTATTGAAGAACAGTTAAGAAGCAAGCAAAGCCTCTTGCTTTCCTGTTGGAGGCACAGCCTGCTGTAATACTGCAGTATCATAGCTGCCTTTTGCATTGGCAGTGTGCTATGTGCCTCCTCTCCCCAGAGCTGTAAGGGCTGTACACATACAAGTATGGAATGCTCTTGATAAAATGTGTGTAAGGCAACGACTGTCAAGTCTGGGTTTTTTACATCTTTCTGAGTGGAGGGGTGGAATTCCAAAACTGTTAAGTTGAATCACAACTTAATCTTTCAAGTGTGAAAAAAATATAAACTAAAAGGGAGGTCCTGTTTTAGTCTACAGAGACATCATGGCCTGTGGCAGAGGAGATTCATTCTTCATCAGGAGTCACTTCGAGTGTGAAAAAGAATCACCACAGAGCTTAGCATTCACCAGAGGGGAGATCTTTAGAGTAGTTGATACGCTGTATGATGGCAAACTGGGAAACTGGCTGGCTGTGAGAATTGGAAATGAACTGGAAAAGGGCCTTATTCCAAATAAGAGCAGGTAAGGTGACAGCCTGTCTTCCTGCCCATTGAAAAATAACTTCTTCCCAGAGTTATTTTTCCTTCCTATGTCATACCTTTCTTCCTTTTTATTCCCCCTTATAAGAATGAATAAATTGTTTTGTCTTTACTTTTGCAAGAGTTATGATTGTAGAAACTGTAGATTTTAGAACCATGGTATTATACAAGGAGGCTATGAGAGAATGGTGTTACCTACATACTAGATCATGTATTTGCAGCACAGACCTAGAGCTCTGTCTCAGTAGTCCACCAAACCCTTAGCTGCTTTAGTTCCTCTTCCAGAGAATGGGTCACAGATCCTGTTTTTCCATTTTTTGGCCTTTTCCCCCCTGCTTCTCTGTTCACCCTATACCAAACCAAATTGAATGAAACCAAAAAGACCCAGTCAGAAAACCCTAACCTTTGGAAGCTCATTACCAGAATACTCTGGTGGCATCTTCTGAAAGAACTTCAGCACTTAAATTTCTCTTGTATATCCTTACGGAAAGTGTTTCAAGAATTTACTCTGAGGCTAATATTTTTGGTACTTGTATTCTGCTCTCCTAGTTAAAATGCATGAGAGGTAATAATAAGCATTCAAATGTGCATACTGAGTAAAAGTACTAAAATTAATCAGAAAAAAGGTATTTTTAGACTGTAGCTTTTAAATTCGTGAGAATGGTTGTGATTTTATGCTGGAGGAAAAAGCTCACAATTGCATTGTATATGCAAGTTCATGAAATATGCTGCTTATGTGATTCCCCTCTCTCTTTCTTGGTTAATAAATTCTCACCTCTATTGATCTGATCAGGCCAGTCTTTGTTTCTATGCTGTAGCAACTTAGAAGCCATAATAGAGAAGAGAATACTGACAGTAATTTCTTATGCCTTTAGTTCTGCGTTGCACTCTCTCACCACCTCTTTGCAGTCGCATTCTTTTATTTATGCTTGTGTGAGTTAAGAGTTTAAGACCTCAGGACTCCTTACTGCCCAGCAGCTTATAGATGTGGCAAGTTGGAGCATCGTTCTGACATTGTGTTTGCTCCAAGGCAAGGACATCTGGGCCTACCTATTTTTCCCTCCACTTGTGCCTGTCTGTCTGGCAAATTGCCTGATGTAAATTCAAAATCCATCCTTCTTCAGTGAAAAATACCTTTGCCCTTTTTGACTAGTTCTGTGAAAATGAACTCTGTGCTTTCTCTGTCAGAGCTGAACAGATGGCCAGTGTTCAAAATTCCCAAAAAGATGGCTCCAGTGATAGAGCAGACTTCTGGAGAACACGTGGCCAGCGA
>NW_008654425.1:5910-10404 GCF_000695815.1 Acanthisitta chloris | reverse complement strand
TTTATTGTGTCTGTGAGCACAAAGTTCCCAGCTTATGAGCGAGTTCAGTTGCGTGAAGGTAAGCGAGGCTTCTGTGAGCCACTTACTGCTGGCTGGTTTAGAGCCCAGATGTTTGGTCAGCTAAGTAAGTGATTTCTAACAACTTGGGCTCAATGACAGATTTAAGCAAGAGGAAGTATCATGGTTTAGGAGTGGTATCCCCTGATTTAGTGTTTCCACTGAACCCCCCCAGACCACACACTGCTCGCTCACTCCTTCACCCACTCCCTCTGCAGGATGGAGAGAGTTGGAGGCACAACAGGTAAAGATCATGATTGAGATAAGAACAATTTACTAAGAAACAGCAACGAAGTAAGAAAATGAGCAGTGACAGCTGTATTAATAACAGAGTGTATAAGACGGGTGAACGACTCACACGCGACTGCTCACACTGCCCCAACACGCACAGCACCCAACCGAACCAGTGCCACAGCAAAGGGTACCCCCTGGCCCTCCATCCCATCTGCACAATGTGAGGTGCTATACAACAACCCCAGGGGTCCTAATGTGCCCTTCCTGGCTGCTCCAGAAGGTAACTCTGCCTGGAACCAGGACAGGAAGGGATGACGTTTTTCTCAGAATGCAAATTTCTGGATGATAATAATTACTATAAGGAAAAGATTTTTATGCTTTTAAACTGCTGCTATGCTCCTTTGTCTCCAAATTACACATGCTGGTTTTAAGGTTTAAAATGAAAAAAGGATAAAACAAGCAGGGCTTTCTTGTATCCTCAGCTTCTCCTTGGCTAGTTCTGAATCCGTGTGCCTGAGATGAATCCCAATCTTCATAAAACCGCTTTAACATTAACTTTAGAGCAAATAGAACCCAAGTGTTGTCAATGTTTTGTCAAAATGATTGAACCCATCCATCTCTGTCACTCTAAACTATCTATATTACTAGTGATGTTACAAGCAGGGCTTTCTTGTATCCTCAGCTTCTCCTTGGCTAGTTCTGAATCCGTGTGCCTGAGATGAATCCCAATCTTCATAAAACCGCTTTAACATTAACTTTAGAGCAAATAGAACCCAAGTGTTGTCAATGTTTTGTCAAAATGATTGAACCCATCCATCTCTGTCACTCTAAACTATCTATATTACTAGTGATGTTGAGCAGGATAATTTTTTTTCTGGATATTTGCACATGACAGTATTCTGGAACAAAACAAAAAGCAAAGAGTATTTTAAAGCAGATCCCAGATATCTGAGCAACAGAATGACATTCCCCCATTAACTTCTGAGGACTACGCACTTGCTTCAACATGAGTATAACACAGTTTTGCATTTCTTGGCTTCTTCAAGCTGCCCTGCAGTTGGTTTAGCATTTATATCTGTATTCACACAAAACCCACTGTGTCAGGATTCATGAGGTTTTGATGGATAGAAAGATATAGTGAAAATCTGCTGTACGTTTTCAGATCTAGAATCTACTAAATACAGCTTCATTAGAGGGAAGCTGTTGAGTTAAAGCATTGTCTTTTGCTTTCTCAGTTGATAAAAGTAGCTTTCTGTATCTTGCTGTTGCACAAACCTCTGAGAATTTTTTTTAAATATTTTTTTTATATCTTTGACTTGTTCATAACTTTGCATAGTAATTGAGGATCTTGTCTGTTGTGTATAAAACCAGTCTTATCAGACTCATCTTCTCTCCAAATGCTTTTCTTTCAGCTGGTTTTAAGAGACCTGTGGTGATATTTGGCCCTATTGCAGACGTTGCTATGGAGAAGTTGTCAAATGATTTGCCTTACCTGTACCAGACAGCAAGTGAGTGTTCTTCCTGGCCTTCTTTCCATCCTTAACTTAGAGATTGGATAACTTAATAATCACAGCTGCCTGGCCACTCTAGTTAGGCTGAAATGTTGTCTTTTCAGAGACAGAACCACGAGATGCAGGTTCAGAGAAGTCAACTGGGGTCGTGCGCTTGAACACTGTGAAGCAAATCATTGAGCAGGTAGAGTTACTTCTCTGAAAATTGCATATGCTCTCAGGCATGTTGTTTCATTTGTTTGCTCCTAAAACTTGCTGAGTTTTCAAATCTTCACTGCATCTATTTCTGTAAGAAGCAGGCTTGATGTAATGATAAAGCTGGTTTGAAATTGTTCATCAGCAATTTTTGTCATTTTTATAGCTTTGAACCTGATACTAGAAATTAAATTCTCCTTCCTTATTCTATTCTAAATTTGGACATAGGAGCATCTATGTTTTACTATATGCTTTCTGAATTTGCCATGCAGGCTTTACTGTCATGCAGTGTTCTACTTGCTCTTGCTGTCCTCAGCAGCTTAACATTCTAAATGTGACATAAATGTGGGAAACATCCAGTAAGTTGTGGTCTTATTTGGACAAAAATATCCTCATTTTCTTAGGATTCTGTGTTCCAATTGCCTCTTTTTGCTCCCCACAAGCACCACACTGACTGGCTTTTCTTGTTAACAGGATAAACATGCTCTGTTGGATGTCACTCCTAAAGCAGTGGACCTCCTAAATTACACCCAGTGGTTTCCAATTGTGGTCTTCTTTAACCCAGACAGCAGGCAGGGTGTGAAGACCATGAGACAAAGGCTATGTTCTACATCAAACAAGAGCTCTAGAAAGCTTTATGAGCAAGCAAACAAACTGAAGAAAACTTGTTCCCACCTCTTTACAGGTAAGAAAGAATGTTTGTTTAACCTGCTCACTAAGAGAGTAGTGGATGTGACTCTGTAAGTCTCAAGACATCTATTTATTACTCTGCATATTAAGTCATGAAGTCTGGCACTAAAAGGGTGTGAGGGTATGGTCATGAGCAATCCCTTCCTTGACTTTTTTTCAAAGTTACTTGCTCAGCCAAATTCTAAAGCAAAAGAAATTTTGAATTAGTGTAACATCATTAAGAGGTAAGTGATTTAATAAGCTTGGGGAATGGACAAACAATAAAATAAATATACCATGCTTCTCTCAATGATCTAAATGAAATGGCTGTTTAACATTCTGACATAACTAAAACAAAAGGTATTAAGCAAGAAGGAACAGATAAAGGATCGCATTGCATGTGCTGTGTGTATATAATTTTTCCTTCACTCTTTACAGCAACCATCAATTTGAATTCAGCCAACGACAGCTGGTATGGTAGTCTGAAAGATACAATTCAGCAACAGCAAGGAGAGGCAGTATGGGTATCAGAAGGAAAGGTAAGCAGTCATTTCATACTGTAAAAAGCTATACAGATGCCTCAAGATATCTCTTGCCAGTAAAAATTGTTCAAGATTCTGTTTGCTGGTGCTAGACAGGTTGGACAAATAGTAATTTTTTTGTTACCAAGACAGACTTCAACTGTTATTCTTTCTGTTATACTTTGAAGCTTTCATCACCAATTCTGTGGCTGGGAGAGAATGGTGAGGAGGGATAAACTTTTACGGGACTTTGTGTTGTGATTCTGCATTAGTTTCTTTCAATTCTGTAATGTCACCTAAGAAGTTGTTCGGCTTGATGTTGAGACTTAACTGGACTCTCATGCTTATTTATTCAATCTTTATTCCTTAATTCTGACTTTCCTCTAGATGGATGGCATGGAAGATGATGCAGATGATCGTATGTCTTACCTTACTGCAATGGGTGCTGACTATCTGAGCTGTGACAGTCGGCTGATCAGTGACCTAGAGGACACAGATGGAGAAGGAGGTGCATACACTGACAATGAACTTGATGAGCCCTTAGAGGAACCAAGGATTTCATCTGTCAGCCGGTCCTCTGAACCTGTGCATCATGAGGAGGTAAGATGATTGGATTTTTCAGTAAGGCTGTACTTTGGGCTTGCTGAAAGCCCTGCATGTATGATTTAAAAAATCATAGGTTTCTTTCCTTAACTGAAGCTTTATCTTGCTTCTGAGAGTGTTTTAGAGCTACATAGTTAAGCTGAAAGAATAATAGCTCTGCTTTTCTGCCTGACTTTATGGATTTCCTGATGATGTCTCATTGACTTGAACTTCGCAATTACATTTGCAGCATTTGTGGTCAGGTTGCTAACTCCTGGTTGCTGTTTCCAAAATAGCAAACTTGAGAGAGAGGAGAAACAATTGAATTACTGGGTACTGCAGTGATTTTATCTCTTATTTTCTTTCATAGAGTTTAAAAAAAATTACTCCAGAGCCAAGGGCTCAGTTGAGAAAAGCTGGTAGCCGGGAGATCCTTAGAGAACCAAGTCCACCTCCAGCATTCAAGCCTGAACCACCTAAGGTAAATTTGTAGAAACAAATCTGAACACAGACTTCCTCTTTCTGCAGAACTCTCCAGGGAGGCACATTGGAAGGAGCAATAGGAATGATCAGAGACTAGAAAACATTTTAAGTGAGGAGAAAAGGAATGGCTGAAGATGTTGCAGGATCAAGCAGGGAGAAGACTCAATGGATATCAATTGACTTCAAATATATGTGATCTCCTATGGAATAAGAAAGAAAACTCCTTTTTGTTTCTGTTAATA
>NW_008654425.1:0-5847 GCF_000695815.1 Acanthisitta chloris | reverse complement strand
TAATCACCAGGAAAAACATATCTGATGGCCATTACTGTGAAGGACAAAACCAGAATTTACCACCTCTGACCATTGCTAGAAGTTGATGTTAACTGTTTGTTCAAACGTGGCTCAGGAATGATACAGAGGGAAAAAAATTATGGTGTTTGGACACCAAGTTCTATTTTAGCAATTCCTGATTTGTCCTGACCCCAAAGCCCTCATATGTTGCAAGTATTCAAAATACAGACCAAGTATACCTTGACAATGAAGATTGGGTAGAGTAGGACTTGTGTAAGGAAAACAAAGGTGGAATATAGAGCAGAATAGCATCCAGTGCACTTCTAAACTCCTGGTAGTGATACTCTACATTAGGTAGTACTGGCAAATTATTTGGGACATCAGTTTTCTCTGTGCTGTACCCCAACACACACTGTAGCTCTGGTAATCATTAGCAAATAGGACAAACCAGTCTAAATGTCCTAGTCTTCTATAGACTGATGAGCATATGGCCAAAATGTTGCAGCAGTTCAAATACCTTTCAAGTATCATATGAAGATTGCCACTGTTAATTATATAGGCAGAGTGATTAATTTCAGGTTAAAGCCCTCTTTTGAAATGAAAGTTACAAAGATGCTGATATAAACTTGTTTTGTACTTGCAGGGAAAGTTACAAAGCAAAGAGGAGCTATATGACTTCCCCAAGAATTATGACTCCAAATCAAGTAATGTTGCTGTCAGCAGTGAGACTTCAACTGTATCAGCTAAAGCATCACCACCACCTGTTTCTGTGAAACCTGTCTTTGGGCGTCCCATCCTGAGAAACTCTCAGCCAGCGGTTCCGCCTGCTGAGGAAGAGGAGGAGACAAAGTTGGAAGAGGAAGGAAGCGAACAAGAAAATACTCCAAAATCAGTATTGAGGAAAGTGAAAATATTTGAGGAGATGGATCATAAGGCAAGGATGCAAAGAATGCAAGAGCTGCAAGAGGCCCAGAATGCCAGGGTATGCATTTTCTCTCTGCTGTGCTTTTTGGCCTGTAGAACAGCCTGAGTCCTGAAAATGAAAATCATGTTTTTGCATTGTGTTACTTCCAGAGGGAGAAGTTTGGGAAACCACACATAGAGACGTACTGTTGTGTGGATTTGGATATAAAAAGAGGACATAGTTTAAGGCTTCCTATTGTAACTATAGAAAGTTGACTTCTAATAATCCTGTTGCTTTTGGCAATCCATTGTTTTCACATGCACTTTGAATTACTGCTCTAGCAAAAGGTTACATGATTTGTAGGAATATCAATAAGATGTTTCCAATTTGTGCTTTAATTGTAGCTGTGACCTGCTAGATCCTAGTATACAGTCCCTAACGGAGAGACTTAAAAAGAACAGTTATTTTCTTCTGCTTTCTTTTAAAGCTTGAAATAGCCCAGAAGCATCCGGATATTTATGCTGTCCCTGTCAAAACACAGAAGTCAGAACAGAACTGGCCCCAGCCGATGAGGTAAGGTGTATACAATTTTAGGCATTCTGTCTTGATTGTTTATTTCACTAGCAGGAGGAAAACTGATCTTGGTAGTTTGTGTTCATACAAATCATCCTGCCTTGGCATGTAGTTATCTTGCTCTGCCTCAGAGATTACTGTAAAGGTGGGGCAAAATTTCAGCAAACTTTTCTTGGATTACTTTTAGTTCATTTATAGTATTTGAATCATGTAGGGAGAAACACTATATTCTTTCACTGAAGTATTTGCGGAGCCATTCTTTGCCCCAGTCAGTTTCACCCAGAAGCTTTCCTGCATGTCCATTTTTCCTGTGCTAGATACTTGATGACTGTTAGTCCTGATAAGTAGTTGCTGTTCTAATAGCAATTACTTAAATGCTTATTCAGTTACAGATGTGTAGTGTGGTTAGGTAAGCTAAGGGTGAAACTTGCCTCAGGTCTCATTAAAGTAGTAGTCTTTCATTAAAATTAAATGAGTTCTGGATGGATTGACCCTTGTGTTATCTTACCCTACACACTGCACATTGCTATGACTTGACTAGTCACCTATGTTAACACACTTATACGATGGATTTAGTTTTCTTCTCTTCAGGACTTCTCAGTTTTTCTTGCCTCTTAGTAATAGCCAATAGAAATGACATTTTTTTGTTTCTAGTGGATCAAATCCTTTGATGTTGCAGTAAGTCATCTAAAATGCAAAAATGGAAAACTTTTTTACAGGATTTCTTGGCAGGTTCAGAAAAGCATACTTTTTATATAGCCTTGGAAATGGCACTGTTACATCTTGACAGGGATGCTAGTGGTTGGCCTAGAGGGATTATTTAAGCCCTGGGGGCAATGTGCAAGGAGAATAAGATCTTGTTTTTGCATAACATGGATGGCAAAAATCATGGCTTTTGAAACTGAGGAAATACTCTTTCTTGACATTTTATTTTTGTATGTCTGCTTAATGTCACATCAAATGGGTAGTACTACAGTGTACAGAAAGCAAATGTGTGTGTTATGTCTGCCCACTTTTAAGGCTAAGAGCCCTAGTGAGAGCCTTGAGTGAGAAGACTACCAAGAAATGTCACAAAGAAGTCTTTAGACTTTGAGACAGGAGACGGAGGATGTGAAATAAGAAGCAGGCATAGAAAGCACACTGTGCAAAACTAATTAAGGAAAATGTCAGTTGGAGTAGTTAGCAATGGCTGGAAACCTCTCTGCTCAGGGAATAAAGTAAAGCTATTGATGCCTCTGTGTGTGTGTGTGTCTGCAGAGGTGATTAATAATTTTAAATTTGGTATGCTGCCTGTTAGGATGAGTAGATCAAATCCAAACGTCAGTGTCCTGTGTGATGGAAGTAAGATGCCTGTCCAGATAGGGTCACCATGGCCGTGCAATTGTTTATGGGCTAGAAGAGGTTTCATTTGCTCCATGTGCCTTTCTAGGTTGTACATGGCCATAAGGCAAATGCTGCATATAATTATTTTTCAGCTTTTCATAATGAAAGTAAGCTTCATTTCTTTCTCTGTCTTGCTGTGCTAGCTCCAGACCTCCAGAACCCCAGAAACCTCCTGTTAGACCTTACCTAGAGAATCGTTGCAGTTACGGCAGTGATGTGGAGGAGGAGGAGGAGGAGTACCGTCGGCAGCTGGCAGACCACTCAAAGAAGGGGTATTATGGACAGCCATCCAGATACAGAGACACAGAATTGTAGGCTTGCTAGTATGTCCATGCCTAACACTTTTGAAGTTTCTTCCTTCGCAGCCAAAGTGGAGCAATAGTTAGTGTTGAAAAGCTATATTTTTATCGGGGGTGGTGTTAGAGGGTACGCTACTCAACTGAGACATATCTATACACTGGAACTGGAAGAGTTCTTTTTTTGGGGATATTATTTTGTCAGCATCTATGAAAAGAAATCACTATTGCCTGAATGCTGTTGCCTGTTTTATAAGGACCAAAACCTTAAAGTTTGTGTTAATTCTTGGTATTTGCATACTTTAACATAAACCCCCTTTTTTCCTTTTTATTAATGCTGCCTTTTTGGACTGTTCTGCTGTGTTATGAAAGTATGATCCCAGAGATACACTTCTTAATGCAATAGAACTAAATGCAAAAGTGTATTTGAAGAACAGTAAGTGCCTTTAACAAGAAGCATCTTAAGCTGTTTGTTTTGACATCTGATACATGGTGCAAAGCCATAACACACTAAAAGGGGATTGTTTTACCTATCTTTTTTTTTTATCAGTTTCATGGTAACAATTTTCCTTGCATGTTATTTTTCTAAGTTCATAGATGCATATGCAATATTTCATAAATACTGACTGTACATAATAAAGATGCAATTGACTGGGTGGTTGGAAATGACCAGGACATGCTTAAACAGAGAAAATGATGTAGAAATTCAGTCGTGTATTAAAATTTAAACAGACTGCAAATAATAAAGGATATAGTCTAGATTAACCTTGTGTATCTTGTTTTTCTTTTGAACAACATTAATTTTCTAGAGTTGCTGACTTTCATGAGTACACTGTTTCAGTTCAGGGTCTCATCTCCTGCTGTTCAAGTAACTGGGAAATGGCATTGTTGATGTTGCTTCACAGTGTTAGGAACATTATTATTTTTAAAATCTGTTGTGATTTAAAACTGATGCAAAACTACAGAATTCCTGCATGAGACTTACCTTCTGGGAGTATTAACTTTTGCCTCCCCGTTTCTGCTTTTTATCCTTAGTTATGCTCTATAGAATAAAAATTCTTGAAAGGGTCATAGAGATGGTTCTCTAATGGTTTTCTAAAAATAAAGTCCCTTCCAACTCTAACCATTGTATCATTGTATATGAGGACAAGTTCTTTACCCAGAGGGTCGTTGGGCAGTGGAACAGCTCCCCAGGAAAATGGTCACAGCACCAAGCCTGACAGAGTTCAAGTAGCGTTTGGACAATGCTTCCAGGCACATGGTGTCATGCTTGGGGTGGTCCTGTGCAGGACCAGGACTTTGATGATCCTCATGCATCCCTTCCGGTTCATGATATTGCTTGATTCTGTAATACTCTCTTAAACAAAAAGGTAGAATTCTCTTGCTGAAGCAAGATGAGGAAATTCGTGCTGCTAGAATCATTTAGGTTGGAAATCAAGATCATCAAGTCCAGCTATAAACCAAACAGTGCCAAGTCCACCACTAAACCATGTCTCTACCACATACATGTACATGGCTTTTAAGGACCTATGGAGCTGGTGATTCAACTGCTTTCCGGGGCAGCCTGTTTCAATGCCTGACAACCCTTTCTATGAAGAGATTTTTACTAATATCCAATCTAAACTGATGCCGAGAAAAGCTGTAAAAGAAACTCCTCACAGACTTGTATCTCTGAGTAGCAGATATCTGTTTATTCAGCACTGGGCACAAGGGGGATCGCTCCACCAAACCTGTGCAACTGTAATAGCACCTTTCTTTGTATTTATCTCTTAGTGTTACGTATACATTAGGTTGCTTAATATGCCTAGACATATTCATAACCTGTCTCTGCTTCGTATATTAATGAGCTCTAAACTCATTTCCATGTGTTTGTGCTTGAACAGTATCTTCAGGTGGTCATGGGCAGGGGTCTTCAAGAAGAAGGCTAGTAGTCTTCATTCAGCTTAAACTTTTCACCTTGTCCTTTAGCACATGCACATTATACTTGTTTTTTGCTAACTCAGCACTTTTGTGTGTTAATGAGCTAAAGCCATCCTAAAATTAGTGTTCTATACATTTGGTAAGATAAGGTAACACCTTGTTGTGAACTACTGTCTTGATTTATTTCTTCCCTTGTTCACTCAACAGGCCCTTAATTGCCTTTTGGAGCCTCCTTTGTTTACTCAGCCAGTGCCTTCTGAAATTCTTTCCTTGGGGCCTACTCCTCTTACCAATTCACCCTTAGCTCTGGTCAGTATCCTTTCCTTTTGAAGTATGCATGTCATTGTGGAGCAAGCACAAGCAGGCAGTACCAGTTGTTTAGTAAGCAGCTTCCAGTACATCATTGATTAATCTTTTTAGCTTCTTTGTATCAAAACCTCCTCTAGTGTTACTAGATACTATTTCCTCTTGGCCTGTCACTTGTTCACTGGGAGAAAAGAGCAACCCCCATCTCACTACAGCCTCCTTTCAGGAAGTTGTAGTGGTAAGACCACCCCTGAGCCTACATTTTTGGCAGGCTAAAACCCCATAGCTTCTTCAGCCACTCCACACAGCACTTGTGCTGCACCCCATCACCAACCCCATTGCCGTTCTCTGGTCACCTTGCCGTCTTTCATCAAGTGAGAGGCCCAAAACTGAATGCAGGACATGAGTTGCAGCCTCACCAGTGGCAAGAAGAGGGGCATGATCCCTTCCCTAGTCCTACTGGCC
>NW_008654424.1:0-10764 GCF_000695815.1 Acanthisitta chloris | reverse complement strand
ACAAGATGTAAAAAATGTTCTTTACACTGCAGCTGGGGAGTATAGTCTTACCTGGAGCATCTAGAAAGCACCAGGGTAGACTCGTGGCTGACCTCTAGGTTTCTGGAGCTGGGGATATAGAGGATCTGAAGCTAATTACACTCCAACTGAAAAAGAAATACTAGCAGCTTATGAAGGGGTTCAAGCTGCTTCGGAGGTAATTGGTACTGAAGCACAGCTTCTCCTGGCACCCCGACTACCCGTGTTGGGTTGGATGTTCAAGGGGAGAGTCGCCTCTATGCATCATGCAACTGATACCACATGGAGTAAGTGGATTGCCCTGACTACACAACGAGCTCGGATAGGAAATCCCAGTTGTCCAGGGATCTTAGAAGTGATCATGGACTGGCCAGAAGACAAAGATTTTGGAATGTTACCAGAAGATGAGGTAATGTGTGCTGAAGAGGCCTATTATATAATAAACTATCAGATGATGAAAAGCAGTATGCCCTGTTTACTGAAGGATCTTGCCCTCTTGTGGGAAAGCATCGTAGATGGAAAGCAGCTGTCTGGAGTCCCCTATGACAAGTCATAGAAACTACCGAAGGAGAAGGTGAATCAAGTCAGTTTGCAGAGGTGAAAGCTGTCCAGTTGGCCTTGGACATTGCTGAAGGAGAAAGATGGACAGTACATCATCTTTATACTGATTCATGGATGGTGGCAAATGCCCTGTTGGGGTGGTTACAGCAATGGAAGCAGAATAACTGGCAGAGTAGAGGAAAACCCATCTGGGCTGCTGCATTGTGGCAAGATATTGCCACCCGGATGGAGAACTTGGTTGTGAAGGTACCGAATGCACCTGGGTTGTGGCAATCCCCACTATCAATCCAGGCTGGGGGATGAACAGATTGAGAAAGCCCTGACAAGAAGGACTTGGGGTGCGGGTGGATGAGAGGCTGGACAGGAGCCAGCCATGTCCTGGCCTCCATCCAAAGCACCATGGCCAGCAGGTCAAGGGAGGGGATTCTGCACCTCTGCTCTGCTCTCATGGGACCCCATCTGAAGTACTGCATCTAGCTCTAGGGTCCTCAGCAAAGGAAGGACATCAGCCTGTTGAATTGAGTCCAGAGGAGGCCCACAAGATGATTAGTAGGATGAAACTTGTCTCCCATGTGGAAAGGCTGTGAGAATTTGGTTTCTTTGGCCTGGAAAAGAGGCTTTGGGGTAACACAATTGTGGTCTTCTAGTACCTGAAGGGAACCTACAAGGAAGATGCAGAGAGGCCATTTTCAAGAGCATGTAGTGACAGGACAAGAGAGAATGGATTCAAACTGAAAAAGGGCAGGTTTGTTTTAGATATTAAGAATAAACTTCTTACTATGGGGGTGGTGTGGCACTGGCACAGGTTTTCCAGAGAAGTCGTGGGTGCCCCATCCCTGGAAGTATTCAAGGCTAGGTTGGATGGAGCTCTGAGCAAGTTGGTCTAGTGAAAGTCGTCCCTGTCCATGGCAGCAGGATTGGAAGCAGATGATCTTTAAACTCCCTTTCAGCCCAGACCATTCTGGATTGTATGACACCCCTAATGATTTTCCCAGCAGCCCTGATGACCTGTTTGCTTATACTTACAGCTTTTTATATCCGAGGTGCAACAACAGCTTTTAGATTGATAATGAAGCCTGTTCTTCATTTCTATTCCCAGTGTTCACTCTTTTTAGTTCTTGATGAACCTACCACTCATGGAATCTGGGCAAAATCTATTTACGATTTTATTATTAACTTGTAAAAGCAAAACCTCTAGAGATTTTTCTTTTAAAACAAGGGGAAAAAAGTGTATTGCTTTTAGTTCAACTTTGTGATAATTTGAAGATAACTGCCTGGCTGTTTAATTCTGGGGTTTTTTTTGTTTGTTTATTTCTTTCCTCTTATGGATCCAACTACTTTTGGGGGGTTTGGGTGGTTTAAATATATTTGTCCAAATGTTCATCTTTTCTCCCTTATCCCAAACTTCTTTTGAAAAAGCAAATAATGGTAATACACAAAGAAAATAATTCTTAGAGTTTGCATTACCAGATATCATTCAAAACTCTTGGAAATCTCATGAGGTGGTGCTGTCACTAAACTGCCAATATCCATTCCAGGTAAACACAGTTGAACAAGTTTGAATATAGACTGCTTAATAAAACAAAGCTGTGAGACATTTTAAACACACACACACAAATCTTCCATATTTTGAAATTCTTACTAACACTTGGTAGTACACAGTCTTAGTGGACAGAGATATCCACAGTAATAGTGCACACACTGAAGGTTCTGTGACAAATGTAAGTAAAAGAGCAAGGAATTGAAGACTTTCTTTCTCAGATATTCACTGCTGTGTGAGCTATCACAAATGTTTCTTGGCTGCAGGACCATGTTAGATCCTCTGAGCTAATTCTGTTTATTTCAGGCAAATTCAGCATACAAAGACTATTTAATGAGCCCCACACAATGGAAGAGGCGGCATTTCTTAACCATTCCTCAGTGAAAATCAGCTTTTTCCAATATCTGAGACAGGTTTCTGTATGAGGCATAAACTCATCTCTTCCTGTCTTAAACTGCTTTGGAATTTCTTTACACAATACAACTTTACAGTCACCTTGTTATGTCCCAAGATCCAGTTATAGTACTGGATTTTATTATTTCTCTGTTATAACACAAAGAAGAAAGGCAGGAGGAGGTAAATGGTTGTAACAAGAAATAGAATTACTGCCTACTCCAAAGCCTGATAAATGGTGACACAATTCGGGGGTTTACATAGTTTTCCTTTTCAATTTTTGGGTAATGTCCTTGGCCCCACTTAATCCTGTTCAATTTGTTGTTTTTTTTAAATTTATCTTCATTAGATAATTAACTACCCTATTTCCCCCCAAACTTAACAGACAGGAAGAGAGAACTCTGTGGAACATGGTCCAGATCTGAACAGGACTCTCAAGTCCCAGTGTTATCGCTGAATAACATGTAGGAAAATCCCACTCTTCACATGGGAGCATCCTCAGAGTGGCTGGATCCCACCTGCTGCTCCACAGTGCTTCAGTTCCTACCTGCTGCTCCACAGGGCTTCTATTCCCCTAACTTAAGGAGTTTGCTCAGCTCCCATCTGTGCTGCCTACTACTCAGAGATCCTGAAAACACTGGGCATAGCATGATTTAGTGTTTCTGCAACACCATTCTGCAATTCTTCCACTGTTCTGCCATCTCCCAATATTTTCTACACTGTTTTGTTGGGGTTTTTTTTCCAAAATGTTATTGCATGCAATGCTGGGAATGGATTATTCTTTAGTATGAATTTATACAGTGTCCCAAGGGTTCCTTGATTTGTACTGTGGAGTTTCTCATGAACAGATCTCAGATGGGACCTGAGAGTTATGAAATGAGACTGAGTAGTTGGCTTCTATATGAACTGTGAGCAGGGTACTCAGTGATATACAGAGAGAAAGGCTTACTGCTGAGGGGAAGACTTACAGGAGTCTCTTCTGAAGAAAGCAGCCAAGAAAGTGCTCAAAAAATAACGTGCAATTCTAGCCTTTTCCTTTGGGCAAATAACACCCCACAAAAACCCAGTCATAATTCTCTGCACACTAGCCTGTAAAGTTAAGGAAACAGAGACCTCTTCAGCAAGCTCAAATGGCAGTCAGCCGTTCCCATTCCATGTATGCACACTCATCAGTATATACCTAAGGAACATGGCTGAGCAGGTGCCCTCAGAGATCAGAGAGAGCCTGTGGCTGGGAAGACAATACAACAGTTGATGGCAGAGGCTTGGATCTACTTCCTCCCTGTATGACAATCCAAAAAGGAATAAACCACTCTGCTGAGCCAAAGACTAGCCCTGACTGCAAAGTAGCAAGCACTGAAAAGTAAAGCTCATCTGTTTGAACTCTTTCACACAAAGTTTAAGTTACACATTTTCCAAATACAAACTAATGGAACTTTATTCTCCAAATACATGCCCTAAGCACTATATACACAACCAGTATTGCATTGGGAGTCAGGGAAGGGAGCTCTTCTCCCTGAAACTGCTCTGTGTGTACCACTATGCCCTTATTTGCTCTCTGTCTCCACTGTCTGTCTGGGCTCTAAACTCTTGAGGACACGGGCTTTCTCTACCTCACAGCTAAACTTGGTTGTCTCGTTTGGATATTGATTCTTCTGTAGTAGGCATTCCTTGCTAACATATCAATGTTAGAAATGGAGATGTAGAAGGCTAAAACTGGCACAAAATTCCCAGAAAAATGACTGTTAAGTGAGACTAAAGTCATGTTTTGTCCAGCAGCTGCTAAGTAGCACAGGAAAGGTGTTGTCACCTCTCAGCAAAGCATTTCTAGTGATAGATTTTGATATTTTAGAAATTCTAGTACCAAGAGTGGCATACTGTAATAGCCACCCCTGAGTATAAAAAGGTTTTGCTAACAAAAGGTTCATGTTAACAAGGACAGTGAAAAACAGAGAATAGAATTTCATTTTGGTGTGTGTGTGTGTGTTCTATTATTTTTTAGGGTTTTTCTATTTGGATGGTTTCTTTTTATTTTGGTTTGGGTTTTAAAAATTTGTTTATTTGTTTGGCTGTTTATTTATGTAACATTTAATTATAGTAAATGTTTCTGAAAGGACTTGGACAGAGAACATAGTTCATCATATTGGTACTATGCCAAGTTCCCTCCTCCAGGGAGAAAGGAATTCACAAAGCAGGTTAAAGGAATATCAAGAAACTGAATTCAAGTCTCTGATAATTAAGATGTTACAAGCCTATGCAAAAAACAATCCCACTACATGGATTCTAACAATTGTCTATTCATTCTGTCATCCTCTACTCAAAAAGATGGCAGAAGGTAACCCAGAGTTTGCTTCTGAAATGGGTTTTGATGAATACAGGGCAGCTCAATAAAGGAAAAATCTTCTTGGTGATACATTGTAATGAGAGTTTCAGGCTCATGTGTTGAACATATTCTGGCATAACTATTATCCTTACTGATGCTTCCATGAAAACACATAGATGAAGGAAGGGGAAAGGAATAACAACATCTTTCATTGTGTTCCTTTGTGATTGATAAAGTCATTAGGGAAAAAATGAAAATGTTTTTTGATGCTGATGCTACATAAACATGTTTTCTGAAGGAAAATATTTTCACATTATCCTAAGAGGTGAAAAAGAGGAGAGATTAAACTCCCAGGCCTTCTACACTAAGGGGTTATGGTGGTTTAAGCCCAGCCAGCAACCAAGCACCATGCAGTTGCTCATTCAGTCCCCTACCAATGGCATCAGGAAGACAATCAGAAGGGTAAAAGATAGAAAACTCATGGGCTGAGATAAAGACAGTTTAATGGGGAAAATAAAAGCTGCACATACAAGCAAAGCAAAACAAGGAATTGATTTACTACTTCCCATTGGCAGACATGTGTTCAGCCATCTCCAGGAGACCAAGGTCCCATCATGTGTAAAGATTGATGGGCTGAGATAAAGACAGTTTAATGGGGAAAATAAAAGCTGCACATACAAGCAAAGCAAAACAAGGAATTGATTTACTACTTCCCATTGGCAGACATGTGTTCAGCCATCTCCAGGAGACCAAGGTCCCATCATGTGTAAAGATTGCTCAGGAAGGCAAACACCATCACTCCAAATTTTCCTCCACTACCTCCTTCTTCACCCCACTTTAAGTACTAATCATGATGTTGCATGGTGTGGAATATCCCTTTGGTCTGTTTGGGTCTCTTGTCCTGACTATGTCTCCCCCCATCATCCATGCACTCCCAACTTCTTTGTCAGCATGGCTGTGTGAAAAGCAGAAAAGGCCTCGGCTCTGTGTAAGCACTTCTCAGTGATTACAAAACCATATCTGTATTATCAACCCTGTGTTCAGTATAAATCCAAAACACAGCCCCATGCTGGCCATTGTGAAGAAAATTAACTCTAGCCCGGTTAAAACCAGCAGAGGGGTGATTTCCTTCTGACCCTTGAAAGAAGCGAGAATGTCTTGGATAAATAATGATAGGGATGGGTAAAGGGGTGTAATCATCCTCTCTGTTTGGAGAATGTACAAAAGAAGAGTGAAATGACTCACAAGGGTCAGGAAAAAACAGTTTGTGAAAGGAGACGCAGAGAAACTAGACAGCTGAGGATTTCACCTGAAGTGTTTACCTGAACGAGAAAGACTGAACAAGAATATCACCAGGGGACTGATGTATAAGAGCACTTGCTGCACTTCCTGAAACTCTCACAAAGATACCTATAGTCCTCTGCTGGGAAAGGCTGGGTCCTATAATACTGTGTTTCTTATAGACATGTATTAGATTACATCACATCATAAAACATATATACCATTTTGTATTCTATACCTGCTTTGCTTAGAGATGCCTTGGATAACTTTAGGACCTCACTGGAAATGATGAAATGATGAGACTTTACACTGAAAAGGCTGACAGATTTAAAAGATTCACTATTTAAGGAAATTTACTAGAAACCTAGATTTTCAATATCAATGAGAATGCACACACCCCCTTCAAAACACAACAAAACAAAAAGAAATGAAGGAGAACTGATCCTTATGTTTCAAAAAGTTTGCCTAATTCTCCTACACTGAATAACCCCAAGGGCAAGGAAAAAAAACAAGGTTATCAAAGCATTGGTTGTCAAATTAAACTCAACTCTTTATTTGCCTGAACATTTTATTTGCCTGAAAGAATGAAATGTGAATGGGGTGAACATGAAGGGACTCTTTTAGGGAATCCTAAAAGAGTTGATCTCATTAACTTTTCCATGGGGGACATAAGTTTTCTGTGTTATGTTGTCTGATGCCCACAGTCCATGCTGAAAGTAACCTCTTTGCCACCTGTATCTGGCAGTCACTTTAGATCTTTAAAAGCACAAATTAGCTCTGTTACATTATAGAGGGCTCCAGGAGCAAGTTTTCTGTAAAGGTGTTTTACTTTTCACTATTTTCTTCTTATTTTTCTACCTCAAATCAGGCTTACCTTTCTTTTCATTCCTTTTTGCTTTTTTCCTTCATCTTTAACCCCTCTCCTTTGCTTTTTCGGGGAGGGGGTGGGTTGTTGGGGTTTTTTTCCCCCCTTCAATCTCATTTCAAAGGTCTGAGAGCTCAGATTTGTAATGGGTTTTCCTGCTGGACAGCTTTATAATTGGGACTGCAGAGTTCTGAAAGCATGCCTGATGTGTCGTTGTCGAAGAGCAAAGTCCTCATTAGAGCCCAAGCTGTAAGTGCATGTGTGTGTTTTCAGAAGAACTTTCCCATTAATGGCTAGTAGGTGTCCAGGAGCAAAGATCATTGTCTTTTTTGTAGCTGGCCTTTATATAAAGCATTTTATCTAGTGAAGCAAAATATTTTCCTTTGTCCCACTGTGCTTTCACAATGGGGACATGTATATATCATTTGGCTGCTGAAGTGGTGCTTGATATGACAAGAAACCACTCTTCAAATGCTAATTGTCCTTGGGTTGCATTATATATGCAGGAGAAGTAAAAGTGGGATGCTCCACTATTTTTGTTTCTTCATAAGTGTTTCTTCAATTCTTCAACATGGTAGTTCTACCTTCACACTTCACATGGCTGAATCTCAACACTTATTCAAAAAAGATCACTTTTCTCTTATTTTGAAAAAGAGAGGCAGGGGTGCGTAATGGCATCTTATTAGACAATACCTCAATCCAGATTCCCCATCAAACTCAAGTTTGATTTTTGCAAATCCTTTAGACTCTCTATATCTTAGTATGGTAGTGAAAAACAAGCACTGAAAAATAAGAAAGTATTAAACTACCCTTTGGAGCTGTTGTGAGAATAAAAGTTTGCATGTAAGTTAAAGTTCCTTAAATGAAAAAATATTTTTAGGTACGGAGTAATTACATTTTTCTGTAGAGGAACTATAGCAGACAAATGTCCAGAGAGAACTAATTAACAATTTTTTGTGGAATTCCTTTTGGTTTCAATATAATGCAGTGGGTTTAAAATAAAACTGGTAGGATGTCCTCTACCAACCTTTATTTCTTCTTTGCAGAAAATACTTGTCAAAACTGCGTGCTTGTGAAAATCTACAGATTCTAATAAAATTTCATTATGAAGAAATCTGAGAAGACTGTTCTGATGAGCTTGTAATGGAACAGAATGTTCAGATATTTCCATTTCAGTACAACATTTTCTGTATCATTTTAAAGCTGCTCAGAGTGTATAAAATCAAACACTAGCATTACAATGAATCATTTAACTTTCTTTGTAAAAGCAAGTATCAAATGAAAATCATTATTGTATTATTTCAGACTCACATTCCCAAGTAAATTTCACATTTCTTTCATTATTATCCAGCTAAAAAGAGTGAAAATTATGGGAATAATGTAATTTTCTGTGAAACAGAAAATACATTTGCAGCAAGGTTCTACTTTGAAAAGTAAATGGGTCAAACAGTGAGTGAGCAATTTTGGGATGGACTGGGATTTTGTAATCTACTGTTAGACATGAATAGTTCTAATAAAGTATCTAGGCTGCCTCTGTGATCTATGACAAAAATGAATGTCACCAGAGGATTTATGTCATGAGTCTTAGAATGCGATGAAGGTCTCATGTGAGAAAGCTCACCATTCTGCTATAGTTAAATATATATATACTTACATATTGTTCTTCAGTAAAAAAAGTGCAAAGGAAGGATTATAGTGGGAGAGATTTTGTTTCAATAAGAACATAGGACTTGGAGGATTCTGGGTATTTTATTTTGATTCTTTTCTTGCTCTCATTTTTCTCAAAATTCCACAAGATTTATGTTATTTGTATTCCTTAGTACCCAGTTCTACTGTTCTAGACCACACACTCTGCTTGGTGTAATATAACAGAAGTCCAACTGCTAATACCCTGTCACTAAAAGCATGCAGTGCCAGGAGATAACCATGTGAATTGTCAGGTCAGTTTCAGAAACCTCAGCTAGATTTAGTTTTATTGTTTAGCACACGGTAAACACAAATGAAAATGTCACTGCTATCCTCTTCCAACAGTGCAGGCAGAACAGGACAGTGTCTCAGTGTGCAACAGGACATGTGCCATTCACTCTTTCTACAGGATCCTGATCCTGATCTCAGTTGTAATAATAAAGAACAGCTCTGTAATGATTTTGGACTCACACAATAGAAAACACGATCAGAAACCAGTCTATGTTTGTTAATAATATGTATGATTCATAACAATGGCCAATATGGTCCATTGTTCTTGTCTTTGTCCTTTCTGTGTTTTCTTCTTTATCCTGACCTTTCTCTCTCCTTTTTATCTTCCTCAATCCAGTTGTGATTTACTTCATTATAATTACATGTTGTCTTCTGACTACTAATAATCCCAATATCCTGTCCAGCAACATAACAGTAATTATTAGCTATCAAATGTTTCTCAACACAAGGACAGACTGTTTTTTCATTGTTTGGTTTTTGTAAGCTGATTTTTGAAGGCTTTCTTGGTAATGATGCCTCTGCCTTGTCCCCCAAGGAAACTAACAAAAAAAACAACAAATGAAAAATCCAAAACCAAACAAACCCCCCCAACAAACCAAGCAAGCAAGCAAGCAAGCAACCAACCAACCAACCAACCAAAAAAACCCCTACATAATAGAAGAATGAGAACACAAATTCAATACTGTGTATTAACTCACAAAGAACAACCGTGAGTAAAGGGCTGGGCTTATCGTTGACTGGAATGAAAATAGCTTACCCAACAAATCTATCCTTTCTGTTGATGTAAAGCTTTTCATAGACTTGCAACAGAAATAAATCTGGACCTATAATATTACTTGTACAAAAGTAATTCTAAAAGGAAAAAAACCCAAACCACTTCAGAATGGGATTATTTCTCTATTTTAAACAGACATAAATGACAAGATTAAAAAACTTACATTATATTTACACTTGCCATTTGTTGTAAAGAGTAGTACTTTTTATCTACTCATTCAGTTTAGAAATTCATATTTTCATGTTAGGGTAGATGTCCAAAAAACATCACAAATTTAATTCCTTTAAAAAAAGCAGATGCTTTCAATGATTATAAAACACTTGGCACATTTGGCCCACAGCACCATAATGGGTTGATTGAGAGGTCTTTGGTTAATTATATCATATAATCGTGGAATTTAAGGGTTGGAATGGACCTTACAGATCATCTAGTCCCAACCCCTCCTGCCACAAGCAGGGACACCTCCTCACTAGATCAGGTTTCTCAAGGTCTCAACCAGACTGGTCTTGAACACAGTCAGGGTCAGGACAGAGACCACTTCCCTGGGCATCCTGTTTCAGTGTCTCATCTCCCTTAAACTTCCTCTCCTTCAATTTGAATCCATTAGCCCTTGTCCTATCATTGCGGTTCCTAACAAAGGGTCCCTCTTCATCTCCCTTGTAGATCCCTTCAGATATTGAAAAATTGCTATGCGGTCTCCACCAGTCTTCTCTTCTCCAGGCTGAATAGCCCCAACTTCCTCATCCTGTCTTCACAGGGGAGATGTTCACTTCCTCAGCCTGTCTTCATAGGGGAGATGCTTCGTGGCCCTCCTCTGGACTTGCTCCAACAGTTACATGTCCTTATGTTGAGGACACCAGAACTGCACGCAGTATTCCAGGTGGGGTCTCACAAGAGCATAGTAGAGGGGAAGAATCACCTCTTTTGACCTGCTGGCCACACTCCTTTTGATGCAGCCCAGGATACGATTGGCTTTCTGGGTTGCTAATGCACACTGCTGGCTTATGGTGAGCTTCTTGTCCACTGTCACT
>NW_008654423.1:0-2687 GCF_000695815.1 Acanthisitta chloris | reverse complement strand
GTCTCTGTCGGTGCGGTATTGCCGACGGTACACTGTTCCTCTGGTGATCACTCTCAATAGTCCCACAGCAGAGGGATCATCTGAGAGACCAGGCAAGGTGCTCAGTTGTCTGATGTCATCTTTCTCCACAGCAGCTATCCCAAACGCCCAGCGATGTCCTTTTGGGTCTTTGAAATACCCATTTCTGAGATAGTCTATGCCGAGAATGCATGGGGCCTCTGGACCAGTCACAATGGGATGTTTCTGACACTTGTTCCCAGTTAAGCTCACTTCAGCTTCCAAGACAGTCAGCTGCTGGGATCCTCCTGTCACCCCAGAAATAGAAATGGATTCCACTCCCACATACCTTGATGGTATCAGAGTACATTGAGCGCTGGTATCAACCAAAGCTGAATATCTTTGTGGGTCATACATGCCAGGCCATCGGATCCACACAGTCCAATAGATCCAATTGTCCCTTTCCTCTACCTGGCTAGAGGCAGGGCCCCTCTATTCCTGGTCATGGTGCATATTGCTCCGCTCTGGTGAATATGTTCCTGAGGTCCCTTCAAGCGGATCAGTCATACTATCACTCCTATACCTTTCGGTGTTCTGTCCGCGATATACCGGCGCTATGTTGACTCTAGGTGAGCTTCTTGTGGTAGCTGTCCCTCTTTTCAGTTCACGCACCCGGGGGGCTAAGGAAGAGGTGGGTTTTCCATCCCATTTACTCATGTTTTCTCCATGCTCCTGAAGGAAAAACCAGACGTTACGTCGTGGAGTGTGGGAGTTTGCATACAAAGAGGTGACACCATTATTATCTTCGGGAATGTCTCGTGACTGTTTTTATTATTTACAAAGGTGATTCTTTTATACACACCTATTATAAGCATCCACTTATCATTGGTTAACTACTATTACTAGCCCAACTTACACACGATACAATTGGTTATTAACATATCAGTCATAAAATGCCTAATCATTATTCTCCACCCCTAACTATCTTCAACTTCTGCATCCCACAGCCAGGAGCTGCTTATCTTGCTATCTGCTTTCTCACATTCTAGATGCAGCTGCATCCTTGAACAGCTTAGCTTGCAGCTTGCTCAGGCCCTGCTAGCAAGGCTGGATTGCTCACATGTCCGTTAGCAATCAGAAATTCTCCCACAGTGGAGTGTATCCTCTCTCCCTGGCTGGGGGACACCTGCTCCTAATCTCAGAGGCTCTTGTTGGTCCTGGCAAAATGTGGTAGATTTCTTCCTTAGGCAAGGAGCTTAAGGAAGTTCAGTTTCTTGGCCCTCTTTGATCAAGATCCAGACTTGCGCAGCCAACCTTGTTTCTACACATGAGACATTGGTATGAAACAGGGCGGTGACAGTGTAGTCATAAATTCTTTGTTTGCTGATCAAGGTGCCTACCCTGTCCTCACCTTCCCTCCATTGCAGCGTTGCCAGGTAACGGGAGTATATTTCTGGTCCAAGGCGTGCGAGTCTCAACCACATCTGTGACGTGCACTGGACACCATCTGGGTTCTTAGGAGTTCTCTCATCTTCTGAGAAAACGATGTCCAGCACGGCCAATTCCTTCAGGCATCGGATGCCTTGTTCCATTGTGCTCCATTTTCCTTGGTGTACCTGGAGGTCTTCTTTACAAAGGTATCTGTCCTTTACACTTGTCAGCAGTCACCACTAGAGACTGAGAGATTCTTGGGCTCTCCCGATCCCCTGGACAATTATACCATCCTGGGACATGGATCCCAGTTGCCTGGCCTCACTTCCTTCCAGCATGGTGTCGTTGGCTGCAGCATCCCAATTGCTACTGGTTCAGGCTGTACTGGTTCAGTGACGGTTTGTGGGGAGACACTGACGGTGCCTTTGGTTTCTTCCTCCTTCTGAGGATGATGTGCCACACCAAGCATTCTGACTTCAAGCATGGTATACGTGGTACAGGCTGTGACAAACAAAACCAATAACATGCCCTCCTCGACATCCAGAGAGAACTCCATATTTCCAAAAACTGCTGTGTCAGGCCTGAAAGGCTGGAAAAAAACCATTCTTTACTCCTCCCCAAAACACGCCCCTTCCTCCTCCCCCCAGGGACTGGGTGCCATTGATGAGGCTCCAGAAGCAGAAACCTAGACTATGACCACCGAAGAAAATTGAGTATATACCCCAAACGATGTTCATTACCTCAGAGATTAACATGCAATAGACATAATATACCAATAAAGCAATTCTCATACCATATCCTGGTCTATATACGAGGAGTATTACAACCGACAGGTAGTTCCCCCTCAGGTGTGGAAAAATATAGATACTTAGGTACAAGACCTATGTAAGCATTTTTAGCATCATAGCGAATAGGTGGCTTCCGCAATACTAAAATTGTAATTCTGACTTTTTCTCAGTATCGTGCCCCACCTTGGGTGCCAAAATACGTGCTGGTTTGAAAGCAAACCAGTGAGAGATTCCAAGTCAGAAATACAGTTTAATAGGACAAACAAAACAACGAATCCAACAGTATAAAAAGAAACCATTGACAGAGTCAGAAAGTAACCTGACACCCTGTCAGTCAGGGTGTTGATAGTAGTCCGATTAAATGGTGGCTGCAGTCCTCCTGGAGCGATGGGTCTGTTGGAGAAGTGATCCCGCAGATCCGGTCCTGTCCCAAAGGTCAAGCGGTGTTGGAGAATGGCTAAGAAAGCAGGG
>NW_008654422.1:0-11297 GCF_000695815.1 Acanthisitta chloris | reverse complement strand
GCGGCGGAGGACACGAAGGTGGAGAAAAGACGGAACATTAAAAATCGCTTTAGCAGCCAAACACATTTATTAGTCTTTTTTTTTTTTTTTTTGGGTTTTTTTTTGGGAAATTTTTTCTTTTTTTTTCTTCCTTTTTTTTTTCTTTTTTTTTTTCCAGGAACCCAAAAATAGTTTGTAGTTATAATGTAAGCAACTGAGTTGCACATAATACAATCATATCTTTCGAAAAATAAAAATAAAATAAAAACAGAACAAAAAAAAAGCTGTTTAAAAGCCCAAAAAAAACCTTCAGAAAACTTATATAAGTATTACACCACCTCTCAGTTTCAATGAAATGACGACGACTTAATTCCTTATTACTCTTAACTTGTCACACTCCAATAAAACACCACCCTTTTGTTTGTTGGTTTTTCTTTTTTTCTTTTTTTTTTTTTTCTAAATCCAGCATGAGAAATACAGTACCTGCTATGGCAAAAATACACATAAAATGCAACATTTCAGCTTATTTGTACATTAGTAGAGTTTAAACATTTTATTGGTTTTTTTTTTTTCTTTTTAAGTGAACCAGTGATTTTAAGTACCACTATACTAAAAGTAAAATAAAAATATAGAAAAGGAGGAAAAGGGGGGCAGCCAGCCATACAAGAGCACCTTCTAAAGTGCTGAGTTTCTGTGTCCATGGAAAACCCTTAGGAAGTTCAAACACCTGTGAGAATATGGGATGGAAATTAAGATGAAACCTGGATATGCAAGACATTGTGTCATCTCCTCTACGTTCTCCCCATTTGTCCTGTAATGTTCTTTACTGCACACTAGAGATGGAGGGGAGAAACCAGAACTACGGTAAAGAGTTTAGTAAAGGAAGCCATTTCAAGTATAAGAAAAAAAAAACCCCCAAACACTTATAGGTAACTTGCAAATAGTATCAATATACACACAGCCACTATTATTACAACCTCTGCTTCTGGGGGACAGTGTTTCAGGCAAGAGGACTTGAACTGTACCTTCCTGTTACCTATTTATGTGCAAAGTAGAAAAGCTGCCTTTTCTAATCCAGCCATTTGGGACATCATTGATTTTCTGCCGTGTCACCTGATCCCTCCATTCCGTAAGGAGAGACGGCGGTGGCATTATTTTACCAAGAAGACTAGATGAAATGAATCTATTTCTCCATTCCTCTTCCAGACAACACCCTTCTCCCATCGCTTGTCTGCAATGAAGAGAAACTTGCCAGACTCCTGATGCCCACCATTAGCCAGTTTCCTGAACAGGTAGAAGGCATTTACCTTTGTAAACATAATCCCTTATGTTTGTGGAACTCAAAGCAGCATTTCGTATCTCCGGCCAACCGGCGGAGATGAAAATAGATCAGAACGCTCCCGTCACTGCTTTTCCTCCTCCCCTTTCCTCCCCCGCCCCCAGAAAGATTACATTTGGTTACTTTTGTTAGGGGGAGGGTGGTTCTTTGGGGAAAATACTTAGCATTTAATTCAAAGTAAACATTACAGAATTACCATCATCAGAGTCATAATGCTGTTTGTTCTGCTTTCCAGATGAGAAAGAAAAAGCACTGTGCATCAGATGTTCTGCATGTTAGAGCAGATGTGGCATAAATCCAAGATACCTCTGTGTGTGTGTGAATCCCACAGGTGCACATGCATCATTTCAGCTTCTTTCTCTGCAGAATCACTGTATACACTTCACCTCGATTACTGGCAGAGATGGAGAGGGTGGCATAGGGCAACAGTGGAGAGATGTTCCTAAGGCCACGGGGAGCAATGCAGGACAGAGAAGACCAGGGAGTGTCAGATAGAAAGGTTTCGGGTACAGAAACCATATTCTTGATATTTCAAAGGCCAAATTCCGAAAGGCATGGGCTCATATGCACATCCCTGAGACGCACATCCAAGAGAGAAGAAACAGCGACCATGTGATTGGAGAGGGGAGAAAGTAGCAGAGGTTCCCTGACAGCTGTGGGATTTACCCAGTGAAGACCTCTTCCCCCACCACCCTCCCAGAGACATCCCGGGAGAGCTGTAAGGCATATACGCAAGCAGCATCTACTATCACTCCCTCTGTTCCTATGTTTTGTTGGCAGGTGATGGCTTCTGTATCTGGTGGACAAAAAGAGACACTGCATTTGAAGTGTGACTAGTAACACTCTGAAATGAACGCAGGGAAGGAAACAGAAAGCTATTCTGCCCTTTATCCCTGGAGGAGCAGCATTAACTGGCTAAGGTTCTTCATCTTACAGTCCCCTCTCTGGAACTACACACCACCACCTCCCCTTCCTGACTGCAGGAAAAGATGTGACTACTTGAAGGATGACGTTACCAAAAACACTATTTAACGGCAGGGAAAAGTACACAAACCTATTCTGATGTGGTGATCTCATGAAAGAAGCAGCAAGCTCAAAGTACTTCAGTTCTCAAGCTTACCTGAAAGTACTAGAGACATGTGACCTGTAGCAACACTGGCATAACTGTATAAAGAAGAGCAGGAGAAGGAAACAGGCATAGAGACTGAGGAGTGTGAGTAACTGAACCTCCGTCAACTTCTATTATTTAGGATCTGAGTGTCTGATGGCTTTGATAATTAAAATAAAGGGTTATCTCCCTCCACACAAGCAAACAACGTAAAAAGAATGAGCGATCTTGCTGTGAAAACCTCATAATACTTCTATCATGCTTTTTGCTTTAAAGCACTTTACAAACATTACTAGTTGATCCTCACAAAACCCCTGTGAGGTAGGTAAGTATTAATAACAACTCCGCTTTACAGATGAAAAACAAAGGCAAAGTAGTTAAATGACTTGCCCAAGGCAAGGGAAGAGTAATGGCCAATGTTAAAATTCAGGAGTTCCAGGCTTCTCTGGTCCTGTGCTCAAAACAACTAATTCGAGTATCTTTTCAGAAAGGAGATAACAGATGGAAATAAAAGCCCATCAAGTTGAGAAGAAAAGGTTAAGATTTAAAAGGTTACATCAGAAGGGGAAATGTACCACGAGGTATTTTTGCGAGCGAGTTAAAACTTCAGATTTCTCTTTTTTTTTCCTTTTCTCTTTTTTTTTTCTTTAAAGGCAATCTGACAGAGTGGAACCCTGATAAGATCACATCTGCAAGGCAAGCACAGATGCGAGAGTGATCATCAAGTCTATTACTTATTACAGTACTGTGAACATCAACAAAAACAAAACTGCTGCATGAAAACACTGAATACAGGCAGGATTATGATATTACATCTAAGATAATGCCAAGGATAATGCAGGTACCATGGCTCACCATGGACAAAGGAAAAAGTCAAGTCAAAGGGTCCCTATTATGGTGACAGAGTGGGCAGTGAGATCTACATTTCTCTGAGGAGACTGCTGCTGGAAGCTCAGCAAGCTTTGAGGAACACACAATTCACAATGACTGCATTTTGGAGACGTGAGGAAGTGAATCCTTTTTTTATGACTGCTATGGTATCACCTCATAGCAAAACCAGGATAATTACTTTCTTTTAAAGGGAAAGGGCCTGGTCTCCATATCAGTCTACTTTCCTTAAAATTTCACACACTGCCAACAGTGATGCTAAAGCACCGGCAGTAACACCAGACAACAAAGCACCTGTAGCTGCTGATGTTATAAAAACACAGTCCTCAGTCAGGCTTGGACCAGCACTGGAAAAAAAGTACCATCTCCACCATCTTGCCCAAAGCTGTGCTGTCACTGTATGAGCTGTGCCAGAAACAGCAGCAAAGAAAATTTTATGGAGAAGGAAGTGCAGATATTGAGGATCAGCTATGTTCCAGTTCTCCTGGAAGAGCACAAGACTGCTGCAATGGAAAACGAGTAGTGAATCCAAAAAGAGACAGTGCCTGCTGCACCATGTTTCCTGAGCTTAACGAGGGCCAGAACACAGGAGGTGGTAGATGATTCCCCAGGTAGAGCTGGTGTCCTGTTCAGCCTTCGGGCCCTGGGTTAACACTGCGTGTCGGGAATTCACAGTCCTGTGTGAGCTTTAGAGCTGATTTTGTTTTGCAGTCAACATCAGTCTTCCAAATCACTGCTGAGTTACTTATTGGCCAACTTCCGACAAAGAGCTCCTTATCAACTCACTCCCTCTTATTTCAAAGTCATCACTTCCCCACTTCCCCAAACTATAATGGATATACCATGGACACAGAAACTCCTGAACAGTTTAGCAAAGTATCTTTGTCCCCTACACCCCCTTTGCAGAATGCATAGTTTACAATTCACTTACAAAATAAAGAAGCAATGCTGACCACATATGGGACCTTTTTTTTTTTTTTGAAAAAAGAACAAACAACCTCTTCTTAAGTTCAGTATCAAAATTCACATTTGCATAATAATACATTTCAAGGCCATTAGAGAGGAATGAGAGCGAAGCAAAGAAAACTGCAGAGTCTCTCCTCTCTTTGTCTTCCTGAATAGAGCTGAGGGATCCCACTGGAGTTTCTTTTCAGGGTGGGAATTACGAAGGGCTACAACAACAGCTCTTGATCTTGTACACCTCATGTTTTGGGTGGGACGAAGAGGTGAATTATTAGAAAGAAACCAAAAACAAATGGAAGGAGACACTGCAGATTCCCATGTTTAGCTACAAACAGCTTCGAAGAAACAAAAAATTACTTCAGATTTTTTTCCTTTTAAACACTTCTACCTCACCATTTCAAAAACTCTTTTTTCATCTTCTTCTTGTGTAATACCCTGTTCATTTAAATGGCAACGTTAAGTGTGCTGGAAGTTGAAGGGTTGAAAAAATAAATTTTCCTGTTTCTCTTATCAGGACACGGGCAGAGAGGGTAAAAGTGTGCCTGCACCCACTACTTAACAGAAGCTACAAAATGTCATCTTCTCTACATGTATAAATTTGTCTCAAACATCACTGTGTTTCAATTCTCCAGTGCTTACAAAAAACAAAGCCACACGCACTCACTCATGCACACAAACAAAGAGAAACCACATAATACGTATACAAACTCAACCTGCAACAGCAGAATAGCCTAAAACTATCAACAGCTTCTGTGCATCACATGACATCCCTTTGCACCCCCCACCCCAATCTCTACCACATATGAATACGAATTGTGCAGTGTAGAGACCAGCCCAAAGATGCTGCTTGTCAAAAGGGACCAGTGGGCTGCAATCTCATTGTCTGACCTCTTGAAAGAATAAATTGACCATTGTCTCCCCTCCAGCCCAAGCGGTCTCTCCTCAATTAGACAGTCACTATACTCACAAAGGCACATTCATAAATACCACATTTAACTTACTGCTTGTAAAAACATAGGAGGAAAACGTTAAGCGCTTATACCCCAACCCATTCCTACTGACCCAGCAAGAAGTATCACAATAACGTATCACTTGGTGAGACCTTAATCTACCTTTAGAAGGTACATATTAAAGAAGTCTTCCAACACCTCTTTTAATTTTTTTTGCATAAATGAATGCTTTTTTTTGTTTTTGGCTTACATATTTTGGAATACAGCACACTCACTATAAAGCTCTGTTGTAAGGCTACCCCCTAAAGTAAGGCTGTTCTACCTTGGCTTGCATTTTCACTTCATTTTGCTTCTTCTCCACACGTTCCCAAAACAAAACAAAAAAACCCACACAGCGCCTTATATAGAAAGGGTGAGCCATATCTGGCAGGTAGAGGGAGGGGAAAGAAAGCACGTAATATCATAACCATGTCACTAAAATACCTATTCTAACAAGCTGTGCAACCTGTTCTTTCTGCTCAACAGTAACGATGAAGAAAATGTTCACTTATGGTTGGTTACGTTTCATCTGAAACAGGAGGAGCTTCCACTTTGTCGCAATTAAAAAAACCAAACAGATTAAAAACAAGGAAGTTAGTTCTGCGAATGTAACAACACACACCAATACCCAAGAAGAGGCATTTAGTGCTCAATGAAACATGTCTTGCCTAGCACTGCCTCCTTGTATTGCGCATTCATGCAAGATTCTCCAGTCTCTTCCCCTCTACCCACCACAGTCAAGAATGTTTGCTGCAAAAATACTTCTTCAATACTTAATGCTGGCTGGCACAATGCATTCTTCCCTTTTTTTTTTCTTTTTCTTGAAAGGCTGTCAGAGTTGAGTCAAAAACTCCCTTTCTCACTACGAAGTGAACAGGAACCCTAACACTGCTGAATGTCACTGGTCCCAACTGTCACACATACAGGGCGAAAACGGCTCTTTCGCGTAGGGCACTTGATTTGCTAGAAGCTTTGCTTAGATAGCACAGGACTCTGGGGAGACTTTTAGAGAAGCGCTTTCCTGCATAGCTGGATGAAAAGCAACAGGCAGGCAAACCGTGGATGCAACGGATGTTGTCTGCTGCGTGCCACAGCGAAACGGCATCTGTCGTGGCCTGAAAAGTTTTAACGATAGGCTCCAAACCACCAGGAGCTCTGGTGCTTTTTGCAGCACAGATGGAACCTTAAATCACTTTTTTATAAAAGGATTAGAAGCTATAGTTACTGCATCATGAAGTTTAAAGTCATGTAACACCACAAAATAGAGAGCTGTATTTTAAACAGGACCCTGACTCGAAAGTTTTAACAGCAATGCAGACAGACCCTTAAGTCTACTGTACGCAAAGCTCTGCTCGGTGAGTCATTACAGCATGGATCTGTTGGCTGCAGGGGTACTTTGGTAAAATTCAGCAACACTGGTATTTACAGTGATGGGACACTTACAAAACACCATGCAGGACATGAACTACCATGGCTGCTAAAGTCTCCAGTTAGGCTCCTGTCATTCAGCCCAAGCAACAGCTCTGCTACAGTGTACTTTTTGCTTTGTGTTCTAGGTATGGATGTGAATTCAGAACAACAGGGAAAATCAGCTCTGTTTACACTGGGAAACTTCACATATCTCTCCCACAACTAAGCCATACTAGCAACATCACAAACACATGTAATGTGGAGAGGTACAGCTGGAAAATGGTCAGATCAATGTTGCTTTAACAATTTAGGCAAACTGTCACTGGGGAGACAGTCACTAACGCTTACAGGACTGCACGTACAGGAAAAGGAGGAGCAGACTGTTGTACTACAATAGGTTTGGACCCAGCAGAAACTCCAGACTGTCAACCCTTCAAGCAGCCAGTCACAACCCACTTCCAAGTGAATGTCAAGTCTGTTGGCTTTTTTTGACTCAGTCCTACTGTTTCTTCTCTGTAAGGACACTGCTGATTTGATAAAACACAACCTCTGGCAAAGCACACGAATTCTCTGCATAAAACAAGCAAAAAAAAAAGCAAACCCTGAAACTTCCTAAGCAAACTCTCTTTCTACTGGCCCATGACAGGATTCTTAAAGCACATTATCATTACTACTGATGCATTATTTCCAATACACTCACATGCACACGTGGAGCAACAGGACAACACCGGGCAACTGATATGCAAATGACAGAATTTGGCATCTGATTTTTAACAATAAAAACTTAACTCAACTACTATTACGTAACTCATTGCACGACATGCTGACGCAGCATGCTTTTTCCTTAGGAACAGGTACATCTATTTCCATGAAGTGGCTATAATGCCTCACTTTGCCTCGTCTTCCCTCCCTTCCCCTACCGTAGGGCATGTGGGTGCATGTAAAAAGGCACTAGTGCGGTTTTTGTGGTTTGAGCCTCGCCGTTTCAGGCCGAGTTAGCCCCTGACCCTTAAGGGCTGGGTGACAGCAGCTGGCCATCCCAACACCGAACTTGGAAGTTCAAGACTGTAAGCCCTGACAGCCAGCAGCAACAGGGTGAACAGAGGAGTCTAACAGGTATTTCCCTCATATAAAACAAAACAGAAAGACTGGGAGGTGGGGTGGGTGAAGAAAAACAAGCAGCAAATCTCTAAGTGGGGAATAAAACTGACCAAATAGCTGAAAACAGGAAAATTGCTTTCCAATGTACATTTTACTGCAGTTTTTCCATATTCTCTCTTTTCTTTCTCTGTACTGAGAAAGGTAGGATAATAAAACTACTTCATTATTGAGTATTCTGTCAACACTGGTTTTCTTTAGCACTACTTAGAAGTGGTTTAAAGAAGCACCATCGTGTATTTCCTGCTAGTCCTCCTAACGGTGGACTCTTTCAGCTGAACGCATTTTAATAAGGTTTATAGTTTTACTTTGCTTTTAAAAAGGTGCTTGGAAGAATATTTTCATTTAGTTTCAATTGAGAGGGAACAAAGTCATAGATTTCCATTCACACACTTCTCTTCTCCATGCAACTGCACACATGTCTGCATGAGTAACAAAGCACTATAAATGATAACCCTTCTTCTCCCACAACTTGTTCAAGATTGCAATGAATTCCTGTTGCTGATATTGAGAAGTTATCTTAATGTATTTCAATTTAGAAAGTCTTTAAAATTCTTGATCCCTCGCTTGACAGTAACATTTGGAGATTTTTTCTTTTTTTTTTCTTTTTCTTTTTTTAAATTTTTTTTTTAGCATTTTTATTTTAAAGTAAAAACTTTCAAACATTTTGAAGATTCAGGAACTTGTAAAAGTTTATCAACAAGAAACAGCCATCTATCTAGGATAAGATAAGGTTAAATAAACCATCTTCAAAAAACTGGCTTCCTACCCTAGAATTCCTGAGAATGCTTGCAAATTTAAAGCAGGAAAATAAAATGTTAAAATAAAACAAAAACACTGTTAAATGCTCCCAGAGTTAGTCTTCATCTAAAATATATATATGCACTTTTTGGTCTTTTTTTTTTTGTACATTTTAAATTTTTTTCCCTTTAAGCTTACAATGGAAGAACAATTTAGCTTTTCTTTTTAAATATTTCAAATCCCTCATTATGTCTTGTAAACAAGAGGGGCTCTAGCACCCGGCTTTCACCGTAGTATCGCAATGAACTCAACTAGCCCAAAGTGCAGGAAAAGGGACCTTAGGGCAGGTTGGGAGAGAGAAGTGAGGGTGGAACACAGCAATGAACCAGCATATATAGCAAAATCGTGTGACAGAACAGATACTGGCTCGCTCAGGCCAAAGGTGCTTCGCTAGGAAGTACTGCTGGCACAGGACTTTTAAGAACCTGCTCCGCGTGCCCGAATACAGCTGGTCTTTGAGCAGAGATGAGCAGAAACAAAGCTTTACAGATGCCTGCATGTGAGGGGCACTAGCTAGCTAGCAGGAGTGGAAGAGAGCATTTTGTTTCTTTGTGCATGGTGGGATAGATGAAGGAGGAGGCATCGTAGGAAAGGATACTCAGAAGGGGCCAGAGTATGCTGCACACTCCAGTTTACTAAACAAATACGAACCTACTCGTACTTTTTTTTAAACCACGTAACACTTTGCATACAAATCTACAGGCATGTGTATATGCAGCATTTCCCTCAGTCAGCCTTCCTTGTGACATTGGGTTTATAGAGAAAGGGCGAATTAAAACAGCCATGTGATTCCCTAGCCCTTCCCTCCCACCCCAGCACACAGGCACACACACACTCACACTCACACGCGTGCGCATGCTCCCTCCCGCCCCGTTACCTGCATCTGCTTTTGCTGCTCCCCACCCAACCCATGCTTAAGAGCTAAATGCGTTAGACATGGTTGTATCCTTCAATGAAAATGCTGAAGAAACAGACTCCCCTATCCTCCCCCCACCCCCCTGGCAATAAAGCCCGAGCACTGCTACCACTGAGGGCTGGAATGGACAGATATGTGCTGGTACAGAATGTCGGCACTTTGTTAGACAGTATAACAGCTAGACAACACCACGCGGACGTCCTAGCACTTATGGAAGAAGTACCGGCATCTCTCTCCCCTCTTCTCCCGGCCCCACCCCTCCAAAAGACTTCCTGCTTGGTGTCAAGGGATGTTCCTTCAAGTCTGCTACAACTCTTTTCACAACAACAGGTCTCAAAAGTTTTGTTCCCAGCGCACACAAGCACGCACACACTGGCTATCGCTGTGGATTATAGGTCACCCCTATCCTGCCCAGAGTACTACTACACTGATGCTAAAAAAACCCCAAACCTTTCCTTAAATACAGAAATTAAAAAGCAACAGTACAGAAAAAAGTAAAAACGAGAAAAAAAAACAAAAACAAAAAGGTGCAATACTTTAACAAAAAAAAGTCTTTGCTAGTTATATACTTCCCTAAGCAAAACCACGTACACAGGAAAAAATACAACACAGAGAAACAAAAGGAAACCTTTGAAGTACACACTGGTTTAAGAACATTCGTAAGTAAACGTTTCTGTCAGTGATGGTCTGGCGCTGTAACGGCACCAAGGCCTGGCACAGGTAACGCTCACCGTGACGGACGCAGGAAGGAGTTAGCTGCATGTGCTTTCAGGAGATGAGGCAGGCTGGCCAGCCCTCTGCTGACACGACACAGGGGTTGTCAGTTTTCATACAAGCAGTAAATTCAATTAAAAGGCTAATTTCATTGGGCTGGATCTTGTAGCTTTTGGTGATTTCCTCGAGAATGAGTATGGGTGCTTATTTGGGTTTGGGGGAGAAAAGAAACACTTTGTTTTTTTAAAGGTACTGAAGTCTGCAAGAGACTGAATAAGAGCATTCGTCTTAGCTGCACAGAAAATGGCAATGTCTTCTTTCCTCCTCTTTACCCTTTGTTGGAAGAAATAAATGGCTTGCATTATATAACAAACATTCTAGGGTTCATTGGGTACAAAAACCCCACATGCAGACATAAATAAATAAATACACTGCTACTCAAAAGACAACATTGTCTCCCCTCTCACCAAATCCTTGGATATGGCAGTGTTTTGCTCTACCACAGGGTTAGAACAAGGGCTAGATAGCAACTACCCATTCTGTATGATCTTGCAGACTTGAGATAGCACCCTGCTAAAATGAATTCTGAAGAAAACTAAACTACTGACAAATTTTAATCCGGCCCAACTGGATTCTGCTTCAGCCACAGGGACTCCACCATGCATGTTCCGGTCTGGGAACCAAGACAGACAGGTGGCCAGCCAGCCCGTAGACCATCAGCAATGCAGCGTTTCAAGATTATATATATATAGAGAAAAAAATGCACACACACGAACATGTGCACACACACTCACACAGAAACAAGCACACGTGGGCAGTTACATGTGCCAGAACACACTGGTACTTATCAACCAGCCAATCACAAAGTGTTGGTTTTTTTTGTTTTGTTTGTTTGCTTTTTTCGGTTTTGTTTTTTTTGTGGGTTTTCAATATTTTTAAATTTTTTTAAATTTTTTTTTTGTTTTTTTGTTTTTAAAGTGAGGCTCCGTCAAGTCTTCCCCTCCCCCCCCTTTTTTCTTTTGAACCCCTCCC
>NW_008654421.1:3236-8397 GCF_000695815.1 Acanthisitta chloris | reverse complement strand
AGCCGTCGGGACGGGCAGGAGCCACATGCCAAGACACCTGCCAGGCCCTGCCAGGCCCTGCCAGCGCCGCGGGGAGAGTCTTTGTGAGAGGTGCTGGAGTTTCCTGAGGAATGGCTGACGCTGCTTGTTTGACAGCACAGCCCACGTCTCTAGAAGATAGGAACCTAAGTGAATCCTTTGAGGCTCCTAAAAGGAACAAAGCCCTGCGACAGCAAGCAGCATTCCCAGGGCACTGGCAAGGCGAAAATCGCAGCAAGCTGAAAGACACTGGGATAAATGGATTGTAGTGGGACTGTGGGCCATGTTTGCCTGTGGTAGCAAAGGCCTGGAGAGGAAGACAGAGGTGTAGATTGTCTCCTCAGCCCTGTGTCTGCATATTTCTGACGTCCAGTTGGATCCTGCCTGAGCATGTGAGGAACTGAGTTTGGAAAGTACTGGTTTCTTTGGTTTCCATTTGTAACATCAGCCGAGCCTGCCCCCAGCCTGACTGATCCGATCACTGCAGCAGAGCAATGGCAGGAATACTGGGGAGGAGACACTGGTGCTTGAGGATGGCTTTGTGCCCTGCCAGCTCTGAGCAGGACTGGGGATGAAGGCTCTGTAAAGACTCATCTTAGTTGGAAGATTCTCTTCCTTCTCACCCTGTGAATAAGCTGTACATTCACTTTTAAATTGTCAGTTCTTTCTTAAAGAGGGGAAGTCCCATTTATGGCTTTTTGGTACGGTTTGGAATTGGAGAAGGGTCTCCTTCATTCATCAGCTCCAGACTGCACTGCCTTGGGAATACGGCCCACTCGCCAGTTTTTGCTCAGTCGTGGTATTTCTAGAAGAGGAAGAAAGTGCAATTGCATTTCCAACCAAAAAAGGAATGAAGAGTGGGACAGGCAAAACATCCTGTGGAGAAACAGGCCTTCAGCTGGGACTGTGTAGTGTTTCGGTTCTTGCCAATTGGATTTGTATCACTAACTGCAATCTCTTGGCCTGGAGGAGAGTCGTACTCAGCTGAAAGAGCAGAAAGACCAGTCGGTGTGCTCGGAAAGGCTTGTCTGGTGCAAAGCTGTCAGAGCACTGTGAGGTGAGGGTGGGCCCAGCCGTGCCCAGTGCTGAGCCCCAGCAGAGCCCTCGCAGAGCACAGAGCAGCCTGAGCATCCGCAGAGCCAGGCTGGAAGGAGGCACTTGTAGGACACTGGCCCTGGGTGCTTGCCCCTTCCTGGGACTGAACTAATCCCCCCATATGGGATGGGACTGCTCCTACTAGCTTTTGAAGACAGGAGAGGGCTGAGCCCTGTGAATGAGTCCCAGGCAAGGGCTCCCAGCACCAGCCTGTGGGAATCAAGGCTTCATTCATTTCCATACTCACAGCCCTTTCCTTTGGCACGGAAAACAGGACACCTTCCCTGCTGTCCCCCCTCCGAACTGTGAAAACAAAGTGTAACAGGAGCCCAGGCTCTCCCAGGGAACCATCTGTCCTCCAGCATTAATAACTACAGACAGACCTGTCCGAGTTGCAGCTGGCAATAGCAACACCTCAGAGTCTCTATAAAGGAGGTGCAGGTAACATCAGGACAAGCATGAATTTCATGATTTTGGACATTTTCCCGGAGCTCCACATGCTAGAGACAAATGGATACAGCTTCTCCTAGAAAGCAAAGCTTTTCCCTTCCTTATTATTAAGGGAGTGCTAGGAACAGACCTATTGGCACCGAAAAGGCACAGAAGCCTCACTGGAGCGCAGCACTGCCTGCCCATTTTGGGGATGAAGTGGGGCAGGGGAAGATGAAGCATGTGGAAAAAGATTGGAAAAGGATGAAAGAAACAGTCAATTACAAAGTTTACTTTTTTATTTACTAATTTATTACTACAAACAAAAATGTTTCTCTAGGTGAAGCTGAGATATTTGACTGAACACAGTAGATGGGTTTAAGATTTTTCAGTTGTTTCATTTTTGACAGTGAGTGAAGAGTTTCTTCCATATAAACCCCCAAAAGTCTCAAGCTGAGTGATGATGTTTTAGTGTGTCATGAAGACAGTTTAGATGCACCTTCAAGTCTCTGGCTCTTTGGGTCTGTCTTTTTGGCCTGCCTGAGTGGCACATGGACAAACACCACCTTATAACATGTTGACACCCTGAGGAGAGAAACCAGAAATCTCTGGTCAGAGGGTCCACCATCCACAGTGCCCAGGCCATGCTGGGTATGCTCAGAGCTGTGCCCAAACCTCCCCAGTCATTCCTCCACTTTGGAGGAGAGCAGGATGGCAGGACATGTGCCACCTCCTCCAGCCAACCATGGGAGATCGGCCTCCTCAGTAGCTGCCAGAGTGGGATGCTCATGATCCCACTGCTGTGTCCCAACACCAATATTCTCCCCATGCTGAGAAGATGGGTACCCACCTCGAGAGACCCATTGTGAGAACAAGAGCCCCAGATGATGTCCTGGCCCTTCCTGAAAGGATTCTTCCCACAGACCATCTGGTAGAGCAGGATGCCTAGGGACCAGATCGTTGCTGTGTCATCGTGGTAGCATTTGAGGCAGATCCACTCTGGTGGGCTGTATGGCAGTGTTCCTGTGCAATACAGAGGGAACTCTTCAGGTGATACTGCACACTCCCAGGCCATCACCCAAACATCCCTGGGGATGTGGGGGGCTGCACCCTCTGCCCATCACCAGCACCTGACTCTTTTTTTTTACACAGTTTGGGCTGCTATTGGAAGAGGGCAGTGGGAGCCCAGGAAGGCCTGACCATTGCATGCATGGGAAGAAGCTACCCACTGGTGGGGAAAAAAGCATGCCTTCTCCCTCTCATTGCCCAAAAAAATTAATCATAAGCCAAGGCAAACAAGGGGAGTGAAGCAACCCAGGCCCTTTCTTGCCTGCAAACTAAACCAGCCAACACACAGGTTCTGGAGTCCCACCTCTGCTACCCCCATGGGTGTTTGTTTGTGTCAGGCTGGCTGCCCCACCCAGCCTCAGCCCATGCAGTGTGGGTGGTGGAAGCTGTTGGCAGGGCCAACAGGTTCCTGTTGCACAACCCCAGACCACCCCTCCTCCAAAGAGCAGCTTGGCAGCTGGATGAAGAATTAATTGTGTCCCCCCCCAGCAAAGGGAGAACCTTTGGTGCCCAGCCAGGCCGTGCAATCCCTGGGTCTGGGAGCATCCCCTGGGTGTGGATTCATCTGCCAGTTGAGTATGTAACATGTCTTTGAGGAACGTGCCAGAACTGAAGTTGATCATCTTCAGCTTACTGGTGTCCAGGTCAGCAAAGAGGTTGTCATCCTTGACACTGTCCTTGTTTCCAGCAGCAGGCCCATCCAGTACAGCTTCTCCAGGGGCTTTCTCCTTCCCCTTGCACAAGACCAGGATGTCAGTGTTCTGCCAAGGGCCCCAGCAGTCAGCAGACTGGAACAAGCAAAACCAGCCTGGATGTTGGCCACCAGTGCTATGAAGACCAGGTCTTCAGCCCAGTTCTAGCACAAGAGGTATGTGAACCCATCTGATGGTCCCTGCTCAGTGCTACAGTCGTGACAAAAAAGTCTGGTTTTCTTTGCTTCTTACTGCCAAGATATGTGTGGAGCTGTTACTTGCCAGGCCCCTAGATCAAACTGTGCATGTGGATCTCTGCCATCTCCTTGACAGGTGAATGCCCTGCACCCAAGGATGGTAGAATAGGTCTTCTGGTGACAGCCTGTCCAAGGGGCACATAGACAAACACCACCTGATAAGATGTTGGCACTCTGGGGAGAAACCAGAAACCTCTGGTCAGCTGGAGAAGGCTCCTATCCACCTTGTCCCACCATGTGCAGTGCTCAGGCCATACTGGGTGTGCTCAGACCCCCTGACTGATTCTCTGTTTTGGAGGAGAGTAGGACGTGTGCCACCTCCTCCAGCCAACCATAGGAGATCAACATCCTCAGTAGCTTCCAGAGTGTGGTGCTTGTGAGCCTGCTGCTGTCTCCCAAGACTGATACTCCCCCCATGCCAAGAAGATGGGTACCCACCTCAAGAGACCTGTTGTGAGAACACGAGCTGGGCTGAGATGATGTCCTGGCCCTTCCTGAAAGGATGCTTCCCACAGACCATCTGGTAGAGCAGGATGCCCAGGGACCAGATCATTGGTGCCTCACCATGGTAGCATTTGAGGTGTATCCACTCTAGTGGACTGTATGGCAGTATTCCTACATAATACAGGCAGAATTCTTCAGGTGGATACTGCCCACTCTCAGACCTTCACCCAAGCATAGTGGGTGAGGGGGCTGCATCAGTGGCACAGGGTGTGACCCTCTGCCTGTCACCAGCACCTGACTCTTTGGGCTGTAAAAGAAGCTGATGTTGGAAGAGGACAGCAGGAGCCCAGGAAGGCCTGACCATTACATGGAAGGGAAAAACCCACCCACTGATGTGGAAAAAACTTGCCTTCTCCCTCTGAAGGCTGTGGGCAGGGTCGGGAGCTGGCTCACAACACACCCCCTGCACTCCTGCCCCAAAACCAGCTTGGCTGAAGATTTAATCCCCTTCCCCCCAGCATGAGAGGAAATCCCTGATTCCACACTCAGGGTGGGCCGTGCATCCCCCTGGGTGTGGGCTCGCCTGCAAATTGAGTGTAGACTGTCCTGGAGGAAGGTGCCACAACCAAAGTCGATCAGTTTCACCTTACCAGTGGCCAGGTCAAGGAGGATGTCCTCAGGTTTGATGTCCTGGTGCAGGATGCCACAGCTAGCGCAGTGCAGCAGCTGGTGGAACAGCTCCCACACCGTGTCTTCCGTCAGGAACTTCTGCTTCTTGATGAAGCTGAACAGGCCCTGAGACTGCTCTGGACGCTCCATCACCAACAAAAATCTGTCGGGGATCTCAATCCAGTCCAGGAGCTGGATGATGCCATGAAACCCCTGGACACCCTGTCCAGCAGCACGATCTCCAGAGGTGCATGAAACCCCTGGACACCCTGTCCAGCAGCACGATCTCCAGAGGCACGCGGGTGCCATCGGGCTGTGGGGTGACCACGATGCCGTCAGTGGGGCTGATGCCGTGCCAGGGGTCTGGTACCCCCTGCGCAGGGGATGCTCTGGTGCCCTGCCCCTGCTCCCACTGGCACTGGGCACCCCCCGCTCAGCCCGGGATGCTCTGTGTTCGCTGATCTCACGCCTGCCCCCCTCGAGGTGTCC
>NW_008654421.1:330-3014 GCF_000695815.1 Acanthisitta chloris | reverse complement strand
CAGCTCCCCAGCAGCTCGCTCACCCGGTACAGGTTCTGTAGGGGCTCCTTTGCCTTCCCTGCTGGCCAGTCGCTTGCTGAGTCCGGAGCCTCCGGGAGTGCGGCCAGCACCTGGCGGAGCCAGCCCCGTGGGAGGGCAGAGCAGGACGATAGGAGTGAGAGCAGCAGCCCTTCTGGCTCAGCGCTGCTCCCCGAGGGTTTGCTGCAGCTCCTGCAGAAGTGAAGCTGGCGGAGCTTCTTTTTTTTTATTCCCCGGCAAAGTGGAAGGTTTTGCTACTGCTACTCAGGATTAAAATCGGGATCACAAAGAAAACGTGTTGTTTTGGTATACACTCAACAGCGAATTTCTGTCATTGTTCCTCTCTCGCTCCTCTCCTACCGATTAAGCCATGTATAAAAGCAATAGCTGTGTCCCAATGTTGCTGCTGCACACAACTCGTTTCTAACAGTGTCAGGGGCTGTGGGAGGGGATGTGCTGACAAGTCTGTCCTTGCATCATGAGCTATACATGCTGAAGAAAATGCTTTTGCAAGCTTATTTTTACTTCCCTGACCTAGCAAGGAATAAAAGTGGAGAACTGTACTGAGGACCCCAGAGCTGGATGCAGCACTGCAGGTGGGTGTCACCAGAGCAGAGGGGCAGAATCACCTCCTGTGCCCTGCTGCCCACGCTGCTTTGGATGCAGCCCAGGACACAGTTAGCTTTCTGGGCTGCGAGTGCACATTGCTGGCTCATGTCCAGCCTCTCATCCAGCAGCACCCCCAAGTCACTTGCGGCACAGCTGTTCTTGATCCATTCATCCCAAAGCCTGGATTTGTACCGGGGGTCGCCCCAAGCCAGGTGCAGCACCTTGTGCTTGGTCTTACTAAACCTGGTAAGATTCCCATGGGCCCACTTCTTAAGCTTGTCCAGGTCCCTCTGGATGGCATCCTGTCCCCCTGGTGAGTCAACTGCAGCACTCAGCTTGGCGTCTGTAGAGGACCAGGCATAAGCATATGCTGTCTCAAACATTGTGACTACGATAAGAGGTGATTGGAGCAGAGGGTCCTGTGGAGGTGAGGCAGTGAGGTTTTATGCCAACTTCATGCTTCACCTGGAGACTCCTGCTCTGCCTGCCCCCCTGCCCCCCACCCCGATTCATTTCCTGGACGAGGGCTCAAAGGGTTGCTGTGCACACATGAACAGAATAGCGGGAAAAATCTAGTTTACGTAAGAGACTGCCCCAGGTTACCTATAAAAGGGAGTAGATCAGGCCCCCTCACTGTCTTTTTCCCACTCTCCTCTCTTTGTATTTCACTCTTATGCTTTGTCCCAGCTCCAGAACATCCACATGGCAGGATCAATGTGGGATCTAAGGATTGGTGATTTTCTGTGTTGGCTATCTTCCTGTTCTGTCTTTTGCTCTCCCTATGCTTTGCTTGGGCAAAGGATGGCTATCATACTTTACCGTCGTACTTTTCACTGAAGTTTGTGTAGGAGTGGGGAGATTGTGAAAAGTGGTGGTGTGGCTTGTGAGCAGCACCTTTGAATATTGGGGTGTTGTGGCTTGTTAGCCAGCACCTTGGGTTGTGTGTTGTGGGTCTGCACCTTTAAGAGGTTTGCTGTGGAAATTGAGAAGTTACTGTACTGTATTGTACAAACTAAGGGCTTATTATCCTCCACTCTTGTGGAAGTAGATTGTATAAATTTAAGAGCTTGTTTGGTAACACCTTTTGGGTCTAAATATTGGGTTGGTTGCTGGAGTTATGGCAAAGGTACAATAAAACCTAAAGTTCCCTCGTTGATCCTGTGTCTTTGTCCAGGCTGATGAGAACTGATAACGAACATCACACCCTTTACAGGTGGATCGTGACAGCATCATGTGCAAATTTGATGAGGGTGCACTTGATCCCTTTGCCTATGTCATTAATAAAGATACTAAATAATGCTGGTCCTAGTACAGACCCCTGAGGAACACCGCTCATCACTGATGGCTGTCAGGACTCCAACCTGTTGACCACTACACTCTGGATGCAACCGTCAACTATTTATCCACCTAACAGTCCACTCACTGAATTCATCTCTCTCCAATTTAGAGAGAAGGATGCTGAAGGTGACTGTGTCAAAGGCTTTGCAGAAGTCCAGTTAAATGGTATCTGTAACCATTCCCTTGTCCACTGATGTGGTCACCCCATCATACAAGACCACTGTGTTGGTTAGGCAGGACTTCGCTTGTTCTGCGCAAAGTCCAGGTGTGCAGGAAATGTTGGTAATTTAAAGTTGCCGAGAAGGAACAAGGAGAAAAAACTCCCCGCGTGGTGACTTCTTTGTCATCCTCTACTGAAGGTCCTTTTACCTGTAATCGGCTTTGTTGCTACACGCACACCCCTGAGATAAAACTGAAACATTAATAGCTTTTACAGTGGAAAGTTTCAGAGGTCAAGATATTAGTAACTACTTTCCCATTCCTCTCGAACTGCACAAATCATCATTGAATCATCACTGGATGATTTGGGTTGAAGGGATCTTACAGATCATCTTGATCCAAGCCTCCTGCCATGGGCAGGGACACCTTCCACTAGACCAGGTTGCTCAGAGCTCCAGCCAACTTTGCCTGGAACACTTCCTCAGGGATGGGGCAGCCACAGCTTCTCTGGGCAACCTGTGCCAGTGCCTCACCAGCCACATAAGGAAGACTTTCTTCCC
>NW_008654421.1:0-257 GCF_000695815.1 Acanthisitta chloris | reverse complement strand
GTGTCCTATCACTGCTCTAAAGGGGATGAATTTCTGCAGGTGTTTGTGTTTTATTTTCATTAAGTTAGACTGATCCACTGGTGCAGAGACTCAGCTTGTGCTGGAAGAAAAAATGTGGCTTTTGAGTAGTTCCAGCACTTGATTTTCTCTGGACAGGAAATGAAATAAGTATCTGTATTAGCAGTTTCCAGCATTGCTCCTGAAAACTTAAATGAAGTCTTCAGGAATGATCAAGGTTTTTGGGTCAGAGTCAGGTT
>NW_008654420.1:0-6970 GCF_000695815.1 Acanthisitta chloris | reverse complement strand
GGTCCGGTCCGGTCCGGGCGCCGCGGGGTGTGCATCACTTGGTGCGGCCCAAGGCCCAAACTGCGCCCGGAGCTGCTGCTGCTCGGGACTCAACTTTTACTCGCTGCTAAAGTTTCTCCCGTCGCCTTGCTGTTCGCTCTCCCCGGCAGGGCCCAAACCTGATTATCAACCAGCCCGACGAGCTGCTGGAGAGCATGTCCGAGTGGTGCAAGGAGCATCACGGGAAGGTAAAACTCTTGGCCGCACGGTGAGAGTGACGTGTCGCTCGGAGTGAGCTGCGGCTCAGCCTCCTGCGGGGACACAGCTCCTGTGCTGAGCGGCTCCCAGTCGGGGGTAAAGCTTGGCAGGCAGGATCATCCTTAGTTTGTAGGGGGGAGCTCAAGTGTGACATTCTGCCCGAGGTCCCACAAGTGATCCGTGGCACAGTGAGCTGCGCTCAGGGATCTTAGCCTTGGCTCCTTCGGCAGCTCCTCCTGGTGAGCCTGTTCTGTCTTGCATAAAGTAGTACAAACACCATTTCCAAGGAGAAGGGGAAAGTCTGGCTTGAGGGACCAAGTAGGAACAGCATGGGACTGGCGCAGAACAGCCCAGAGTGATGAAATGCAGATCTCTCCCTGCAGGTGTACATCCAGGATTGAACAGGTCATAACTTACTGTAAATTCTAGACTATTATTTTTCCTGTTCCCTCAGCTCTGTCAGCCTTGTGGATTTTTTTACTGAAAGCTTCACTTTTGCAGCAAGAGATTATTTCTAGTTCTTTGGTCCAGCAAAGAAAGGTTCTTCCTTGCCAGCAGCAAGAGAGCAAATGGATTTTCCAATCCCTGGTGATGAATTGAAACTCAAGTTAGTTTTCAATTAAGGGCTGAAGTTTTAAGACACCCATAACCCCCTCCTCCTCCACCCTCTGGCATCTCGCTCTCTCTGGGAAGGATTAGCAAGGGTTTGGAAAATGCATGTTAATTTGCTGTGATGGGTGCTCTTCCCTGCTCCCGTCGAGGATTCCGGCTCGGCGTCAGCGAGCGAGCGAGCTGGAGGTGGGAGCACGTGTCCTCACTGCTCCTGAGGAGCTACTTATTTTTAATTGACTAAGAAAAGAGAAGCAATTAGAATATAGATGAAAATGCAGCCACATAATGAATTTTTTAACCACCACTTGGATCTGTCAAGTAGATTTTTGCGGCACAGTCGTGGAAATATATAGTGTAGCCAGATGGAAATAAATCCCTGAGAACACTTGGAGAGGGTTTGACATTTAACTGTTGGAAAGAAAAGAAGGGAGGAACTTTTCTGATTTATAGGAGTCTTGATAAACACTTGAGGCAGGGTCCTGGTTATTTGTGTTCACTGGTACCTGCTGCTCCCTGCAGGGGAGGTGAGTGCCTCTCCCAGAACAGGGATGGGAAGAGATGCAGTGCTCCCCTGGGTACTTAGTGTGCAGGGGGATAAATGAGGCCTCACGTCTCGGTGATTGAGGAGAACCCTGAGAAAGTGCAGCAGAGAAATAAAAAAAAAAGGGAAAGACAAGATCCCAAACCCCACAGGAAGGTCAGTGCTGCCAGGAGTTTACTTCCCAAGCATGTGGGTCAGGGCTGCTGTGGAGGTGCCTGGGGAGAGGAAAGGCTGGGGGTGTCCCAGAGAGCTGAAACAGAGTTCAGGAGGTGCCTGGGGGCAGATGAGGACAAACAGCCTGCGAAGGGTCGAGTTGAACATGGACATGAGAACTGGAGCATTTCTGCAGTGTTTCTGACTGATGACTTGGCTCTGTTTTGCAGTCTGGCCTTACCAAGGCTGTGAAGGAGAGTAAAATCTCGTTGCAGCAGGCAGAGTACGAGTTCCTGTCCTTCGTACGGCAGCAGACACCGCCGGGGCTGTGTCCTCTTGCAGGTGAAGCATCTTCTCCGTCAGCACAGCCTCATCCCTCCTGCTGTCCCAGGTGTCCTGCTCCTGGAACTGTGCTGAACGTTCACCTATGGTCTTGGGCCAGGAGCTGAGCGAATTACTACCTATGGTCACTTTCGCTTGGCAGAAATCCAGATGTTTGCATAGTTCTTTGAGATTTGTCTGTGTGAAGGGAATTGTGGGAGTGGTAACTGACGAATTACTAGAGGTATTTGTCCTTAAACCCCGTGTGATCCTGCAATGAAAATCTGACAAACCTTTGCAATCATATTTACTAGAAAATGGGATAAAGGAGCTGCTGGTGAACGGCTGTTCCTCCGCTGTGATCTCCCCAGCTCGCTGCGCCCGACGCGCCGTGTCGCTCTGTAATGCCTTTGAAGAGACATCTTGTTTTGTGTCTTTGCAGGTAACTCTGTTCATGCAGATAAGAAGTTCCTTGACAAATACATGCCGCAGTTCATGAGGCACCTTCATTACAGGATCATTGATGTGAGCACTGTCAAGGAACTTTGCAGGTAAGTGTTCCCCAATTAGGTGGTTTGAAGGGTACCCGGGGATGCCTGCTCGTGGTGCTGGAGCTCTGCAGCTCGTGGTGCTGCGACGTCTCTGGGTGTCAGAATCCTTTCTCCAACCTGCAGCAGCCACCAGACATGGCTTTGAGTCCCCGTTTCTGTTTCAAGTGGCAGTTTTTCCCCTTGCAGGCGCTGGTATCCAGAGGAGTACGAGTTTGCACCAAAGAAAGCTGCTTCTCACAGGTGAGCTCTGTGCTGCTGGCTGTGGCAGGGCAGGAACTTGGCTCTTCCCAGGCAGGGGCTCCCTGTGCAGCCCAGCGTTCTGCAGCAGGCAGAGTCTGTGTCCTTCTGCTCTCTGCAGTTGTGTGTCCTGTCCAAAGCCTGGATGGTGTAGGGGAAGGAATTCTTAGAGAGCCAGAAGTTTCTCTATCCCTTCTGATTCACTGTTTGCTCTTGGAGGTGCTTTCTGCCTTCTCAGGCATCGCAGTAAGGAATGGCACACAGTCGTGTAACAGGAGGTTTGTCTGCCCTTGTTTGGGGCAGAGTTGGTCACAGAGACACTAGAACTGGAGAATGCAGACGGGGAGGTGGGAGTCCTGCTCCTGGCTGGTTCCTGAGCGCGGAATGTGCCAGAGGCACAGTGGGAAGCAGCCAGGGAACCTTCGTGCTCTGCTCTGGAAGTTCCTGGCCGTGTCAGGATCCAGGTCTGGCTGGAGGTGTACACAGGTGCTTTGAAACCCTCCTGAATTCTCTTTCAGAGCACTCGATGACATCAGGGAAAGCATCAAAGAACTCCAGTTCTACAGAGAGCGAATCTTCAAGAGGAAAACGGATGAGAAGAAAAGGAAACTGATAGAGAATGGGGAGAGCGACAAAGCTGCCAGCTGATTCCCCCAGCCGCGCCGTCCCGTAGCACACTCTAGATGCGTCTCCTGGTTCTTTTCTGTTTGCCAGTCTCTGGGAAGCTGCACCCTGGGTTACCTTGTTTCTTACCAGCTGTTCAATGCAGACGGAAGCCTGAGCTGCTGCTGCTTTTCAGTTTGAGCAGGGATTGTCATGTGGGGCCTCAGCAGCACCTGTGGTTGTATGCTCTGGGTAGAACACGCTGTTTGATACTCCTTGCACCTCATTCTAGGTGCAGTGTTTCACGACACAATAAAACCAGGTCTGTTGAAAGATGATGGGTTTGGACAGCCTTTCTATTGTGCTCACCATGCTGGCAGGGGAACCAGCTGCTCCTGGGTTTGTGAGGGAAAACACACTGGGAAAGAACAGTCATTCATGGGAATGGTGTGGGTGACTGTGCCTTCATGGGCATTCAACAAGAGTGGTTTGTTCAGCCTGGATAGGAGGAGACTGACAGGACACTCATCACCGTCTGCAGCTTTTTCACGAGGGTCCCCTCATGCTCAGGATATTCCATCAGTCTGTGGGTCCTTATGGACAAAGCAGCTGCATCAGCCTTTAATCTTCACTTTGAAGGTACCTGCCCTAAAACATCTCTGTTCTCACAGCACACTACTGAGACTAGGAACTACAAAAAGCTGCTTCCATGACCCAGACTGCCCCGTGGCTGGGTTTCCGGGGGAAGCGTGACTGCTCTTCAGATGTGGAGTCTGGGAAAAAGGAAGTGTAAAAGGAATGTGTGTCAGGAGAGGGACCTGAGCTGCTGGCTGCAAGTAGCTCACTCTGCTCAGCAACAGTTAGCTGAAATGAAAGCGTACTCAAAACATTCTGTTTAGTAACAGAAACCACAGTGTAAGTCGGTGTAGAACAGCCACATGCAAATCACAGCACAGGTAACACATGTACTGCAGGGACAACTGCCATCCCAGGGATTCATGGCACGAGGTAGGACTGAAAAGGTGTTACTGAGTATCAGACAAAGCCACACCACTACCTGAGTCACTCCCTGTCTGTGCGTGCCTGACATTTGCTGCCCCAGCAATTAGCATTGCAGCTTCAAAGTGGAAGATGCTGCAGAGCTTTGCAGACATGAAGCTCTTTGCTAACAAAAACAGCAGTGGGGAAGTGTCTGAAGTGCTGAAAAGTACTTCAGAAAAGAGGGGAGAACAAACAGGACCAACCCAAGCCCAGAGTCCCCCGGAGCCAGCTGGGGCTGCTGAGGAGCAGCCCTGTCCCTACACCCCGTGCCATCCCTCACAGCTGCTGTCCTGCCTCCAGACACTGCTCCTGCTCCCCGGGATCTCCAGAGCAGGAGCTGCCAGCCCATAAACCAGAGGGTGGAACAGAGCGCAGGGTGTGCAGCTCCCGGCGCGGTTTTATCGTGGGCATTAACAGTAATGCTCATCCAGGGCTGCTCAGTCCCACTGATTGCTGGAACTCCTGCTCTGCCAACCCTGGGAACGACTGTTATCGGAGACAGGCCATTAAAATGGTTAATGGAGCAAATAAATGAGCCTGTGCAGTGTCTGCCTCCTCTGTCACTGGCTCCCAGGTACGTCGGCAGTTCCAGCGAGGTTTGTTTCCCGTGTGCTGGTACCTGTTCAGCCAGGCCGGGCCGAGGGACAGCCCTGCTCAGGGTTATCACTGCTGCTGTGTATCCCATGGCCCTGCCAGCCCCCCATGCACAGGACCCCGGGGCAGTGCTGTGCTGGAGCTGAGGCCAGTTCACTCAGACCTGCAGCCACACACTGGCAGAACCTGCTTCGTCTTTCACTTCCATGTTGATAGTTTTCTCCCCTCCCTTTGACTTCTTCGTTCTGACCTACTTCTCTCACTTTTCATATTTTATTCCTTTTTAAGAGGCTTTTGTTTTTCTCAAAATGATTTTCAGGGAAAATATGCCACCTGTGTTTATACATTTTTCAGTTCTGTTTATTCTTGCTTCTGAAGTGGCAGTGCCGTACGGAGGATTTCTATCTCATTTCCCTGTGTTATGCAATAGCATTCCTGGTTTTCTGCGCTGGCATCCTTTGAGGTTCTGATTTGGTACAAATTTGTCACGCACTCGGCAGAGCACAGATAAACCCCATCAAAGCAGGTGTTATTTTGGGCTGGAAACAAGCTCCTTCCTGCAGCAGGGACTGGGGGGAGGGAGTGGGCACAGCCCCCCCACTCTGCACCATTCCCTTCTCCAGGAGCACTTACACCAGTTGTGACACTGAAAGCTCTGTCAACGTAGCACTCACAGTCACAGGCTCCAGGTACAGGGATGTGAATAACTGTGGTTTTGGCCATGGTAGCTAGAAAAACATCCCTCTCAGGCAAATACAGAGTGTGCCTGGGGCTCTCAACAGGATTTCATAAATTATGTTGGCTCCAGTAATTATTTATTTGAAATAGGAATTTGCTGAGAGGCCTCAAGTCCTTTTAATACCACATTAATAATGTACCCACGGGTTACACAGCGAATTAAAATCCTCATCACTTATCCCGGCCAGGTGTCAGTGTCTGCCCTGAACACACAGTGGAACACACACCCAGTGCCACCACGGAAAACCCTCCTGGGACAGAGCCAGACTGGGGTGGTTAACAGCACATTACACCCCTTACTGCACAAGGAGTTCATGTTCCTGTTTGCTGTTCAGAACAGGAATCCCCACAACTCCAGCTTCTGTCCGGCTGGAGGCTTTCCCATGCGGAATCTCCTTCCAGACACAAGTCATTGGAGCTTCCCATGATGGCAAAGAGAGCAAACAAATATCCATCCATCCATCTCCATCTTTTCTCTGCCCTTCCCTGTGCCTTTCAGTCTCTCCATCCATCCACACAAACCACAGAAATCAGGAGAAATATCGGCTCATGCTACACCAAAACTATCACTTCAGTGAGGTCTGCTCCCATTCCCATTTTCCAGGGAAATCCCTGTGCCCTTTGCCCTCTGCTCCCAGCACAGCCACTGGCTCCACTGCAACAGTCCAGAGAAGCTTCTGCCCTTCAGCAGTCATGGCACGACCCTAGCACCAACCTTCTGAAGGCAGGTGAGGAAACAGTGACCCCTCTCACACAACATCCCCCCAGCCTGTTCGGGCCGAGCTGGATGCTCAGAGTTGGCCAGAGAGCTGCAGGGACACTGCAGAGCCCACACTGGCACTGCTGCTGGCACTGCCACCAGCCCTGGGAGCCGCTGGCTGCAGCTGTGCCGCTCAAGGTCAGCTGCAGAGAGCCTGGAATAGAGAACCTTCAGACGTTTTTTTTTTTTTTTTTTTTTTCCTCCCGCTGCCGTTGATGATACCCTTTTACTGGAATAACTCTCTCCTGCTGACAGATAAGCTTTTAGGATAGTGAAATCTCTGTGACACTTTAAGTGCCCTAAATGACAAAACAAGGACGTGCAAAATTACCCCTCGACTACTCCGTAAAACACAACTTGTCACCGAGTTGCTGCAGCTGCCCAGGCCCTGTGGGGCTGGGGCACCCCCACCCCCAGGACTGTCCTTGCAGCAGGAACAGCATGGGCACAGGGAGGAGAGGGGAAGGGGCAGAAAGGCCGTGGTGAGGGAGAGCCTCGTGTGCCCTGGGGATGGAGGGTCCCTCTGGCACCAGAGACCTGTCTCTGCTGCCTCCCCGCTGACGGATGGGATCCAAATGGGCA
>NW_008654419.1:0-431 GCF_000695815.1 Acanthisitta chloris | reverse complement strand
TGTCCCTTTGTGCCCCTGACCCCCAGGGGTGCTGGCAGATCTGTGCCCATGTCCCTGTGTCCAGCCTGGAGTAGATGCCACCCCTGTATCCATGTCCCTGTGCCCATGTCCCTGTCCCTGTGTGTCCCCTGACCCCCAGAGGCAGTGACAGCTCTGTGCCCTGTCTCTAGCCTGGAGTAGATGCCACCCTGTTTGTGTGATCCCCTGAAGCCCCAGGAGTGGTGGCAGATCTGTGCCCTGTCCCTGTGTCCAGCCTGGAGTAAATGCCACCCCTATATCCATGTCCCTGTGCCCATGTCCCTGTGCCTGGCCTGGAGTAGATGCCACCCCTGTATCCATGTCCCTGTGCCCATCTCCCTGTCTCCAATCTGGAGTAGATGCCATCCCTGTATCCCTGTCCTTAGGCCCAGCCTGGAGTAGATGCCACCCCT
>NW_008654418.1:57014-66788 GCF_000695815.1 Acanthisitta chloris | reverse complement strand
TTTTAATTAGGCAGGAAAATGTTGTGCTAAGCATAACATGTTTGAGTAGTACATGCCCCATTTCTAATGCCACTGAAGTTTAAACATACTTTATCTGGGAGTGCTGTGGCTGCATTAATATTTGTATATTACTTTGAGATCTGTGGATCAAACTGTTCAACAATTCTCTCTCCTGCACCAGATCAGGTAAGAGAGAGCAGATTACATCTAAAACATTACTCATTTCAGATCACAAAATGATGCAATATTTGAAGCAGCATAACAAGACCACCTTCTGAACAAGTGCCATCACTACAGTCAACAGCTCTGCAAGCAGTCCACAGAGGCTGCATGAAGAATAGTATTTTTGAACATTTACCTTACATCCATACCTGTTGTGCCATAGTGATAGAACTGTATTTGTTCTGCAGGGCGGTGGCTCACTCTTTACAAAGTGTAGGAGACAGCATAGCAGTAGTGCTTGTATTTGCTGTATGAGAAAACCCTATATTTTTCTGTAGGACATGGCAAGGTTGATCTCATCCTTCTCAAATGGTATCAGCAAAAAAATCAGTAAGCACGCATAGCACAAACATTTTTAAACAATCAAAATAGAATGCTTTTTTCCTAAATTCTTTATCAAATTCTATAAATTATAGCTTCCATATTCTGCTCCTCAGTGCTGGAAGCTGTTTATTAGCACTGTGAAATAGCTTTTTAGCCCTCCTTGGTAGGTGGTTACTCTGAAGCAGTGGGCAGAAGATCCTTGTAAGTACTGTAATACAAGTAAGCTTAGAAGAGGGAGGGTTCCCCCCCACCTCGTGTTGAGAGTAGGATTTGGGTAAACACTTAATACAATAGTCTTTGAGTGAGCCAATAATTTTCATTATTGCCACAACGTCCTGAAACTTTGAAGAGTAATAGCCTGATGTTAAGGACAAATAAAAATACACAAAGAAGTAGTTATCTCAATTCTAACATTCCCGCTCGTGGCTAATTCCCGTTGCAATTACCGGTGCTTTGAGAGCTGAGAGTAAACAAAATTAAATTTTCTGCTTGCAGTTGTAAAGTCAGTAGAATTTTAGGCAGGAGGGGAAAAAAAAGAATTGGTGAGTCATTTTAAGCATAAACATATGAAGATAGTCATTGCAATGGAAGCAGGGGAACATACTGCCAAAAATATAAAACAAAACCTGTTCCATGCTTTAGTATTGCTTAGAATCCAGCTGATCACCTCTTATCAGTGTAGATTTTCTTGCAATGTTTTGATAGTTAAAATTCCCTATTCTCTAATTTTTGGACTTACTGTTGCTACATGCCAAATGTGCAAATCAGGTTTTGAGTAGTATCTTTTCCTCGAGATACACACACTGCTGTTTCCCCTCACCTGTGTCAACCATTTCCTTACCCGATACCCTCATTTATCCTGTTGCAATCTGACTACCTGTGCCTTCTTAACCAGGAAAATCCTAATTCCAGTGGGGTCTTGGAAGTGTCCTGAGCAGACTTAAACAAAGGATATGGTTATGCAAAGAACACATAGAAGGCAGATAAGCTGCAATTTCTGCAATCGCTGTCTTTACCCACAGTTTACTTTCACGTTTCTATCAAATTATTTCTTTCGGCTTTTGGGGGAAAATTTGAATCAGTTTCTGCTGCCCATCTCATGCCTGTCCCCAGCCTGATTCCAGTGCTGGTGGTCCAGCAGTCTGGGGACACACAGTGAACTGCATCAGGGGGCTGGACGTGGCTGCAGAGTTAAGTGATGCTGAGAGCAGCACCCATATCAGCACAGCCCCAGCTGGTTTGATTGCAGCTTCCTGATGATTTATTTTGCATATTTTCCTCCCAAGTGCATATTTATCAATTGCCTTCATCAGCATTTTACAGATAAATTTCTCCATAGTTCCCTCAGATGGAGCAGGATGGTGACAGTGCCTGTACATATTTCATTGTAATTTGGGTTCTCTAAAATGGAGTACTTTGATTGAAATTTTGCCTGCTTTAAACTGTGTCTTTTTAAAAATGCTGCTCATTTTTTGGTGTATATTGAGGCAACTGATTATGGATAAAGTTTGAGTTTATCAGGAAACTAGTGTTTAATTATTACTGTCATTGAATTATTATTGTAGCATCAGCAGCACTATAAACTCTAATATATGTTGCAAACACTAAATATAATCTGCATGTTGTTTGCTGGTTTCAGTGCAGTTTTCAGTGAGCTGAGGTTTTAGAGATTTTTTTTGTGTGTGTTTTACAGTAATACTCAAATATTTTCCCTGGTCAAATGGCTAAAGCAAGTTCTATTTTATATACTTTTTAAAAAATTTGCTATATGTCATACTTTTTAAAAATAAAGAAATTCCTAATTGTTGCTGCTTTTTCTTAGAGCAGTCAAACAATCTTGGTTCCTTGTTCTTCACCCACATTATTCCACATCCCATTTTAGAATTATTTTCTAATGTGAAATTCAGCATTCAGGTCTGACACCCAAACAGCTGGATCCAAGAGCCAACAGTGATTTGTGTAATTCCTTATTAGTACAGTTGTTCATCTGCAAAAAAAGATCCATTTAGTGATCTTCCCTCTTTCTTGTCACAGTGTACCATCACAAAATGCTAGAATTACAATGTATATATACATCTAGTCCAATAGACTCATATGTATGTACATACCATGTTTTGCTCCTACAGTACATCCAGTCTGAGAGGACTGCACAGAAATCTTCACCCTTCATAGGCATTTTGCATGTAGGTTATGAAATAACCATTTTGCAGGCAGGTAAAGAGAAACACAACGGTATTAGAGGCTGAGGCTCAAAGAGATCCAGACATCAGGGAACTGAAGCAGAACCAGAAAGCTTTGACTAGTTGTGTAAGTTCCTGATGGTACAACCACAGAAGGTTACATGCCTTCGGGTAGGGACTGAGCCACCAAGAAGAAAGCAGGGAACTGCTTCAGGCTGTTCAAGAAGAAATCCTGTTGCCTTTGATGTTTTGCTCTGAAATAAGCACAAGGAGGTTAGGGCTGAGGGCAAGGGCTGTGCACAGATGGAGAAGTATGCTGACAAGTGCAAAAGTTTCAGTTTGACTGTATTGGAGTGCTCAGATTTTTCCAATTCAAAATGTGGTGTTGTTGGGTTTTTTCACTTCTCCAGTTTTAGGCTGTACTTTAATATATAAAGAGAACAGGTTGAAATCAGAGTGGACAACTGTATCAGCACTTTATTAATTTAAAAATTTCCATAACCTGATATCTGATTTTTATTGCCAGTGTTTCTACAATGGAATTGAAGGTTTTGAACCATTTAGTCTTTCAGAAACAAAAATCCAAATTGCAGAGCTCTTGCTTTGCCTATTACACTCACATCAAAATGGAGTATGATTCTTCCTCCCTTTGCATCCTAACAGTGTGTGAGCCTTTTTTAGCAGCTGCATACTGATTACAGCATTTTATGGTCCTATCTGCATGGACTTTGTCCCTTTGTCAAGTTTTGCCAGACCAAGCTCTTAGGTACTCTGCTAAGGAACATTTTTGATTACCTGAGCATGTGAATCATTCTCACTCTGTGCAGTAGATTTCAAAAGAAAAATATCATACTCAAAAAAATTCAAAACAACACTTTTATTGATGCAGTTTTACTACTTAATAACTTTTTTCTTCTGGACACATTCAATTGTTCCTTTTGCTTTGTACTTCACTTTGTGGTCCTATTTTACAATTCATATTGCTTGTAAATAGTTTTTAGCCTGTCTTTTGTCTTGTCCCTAAGTGTTTACTGAACATGGTTGACTTCTGTTATTGCTTCAAGATTCAACTTTTGACTGGAAAGATTGTAATCTGTCCTACTTGTCCTTTACACCTCTCAGTGCTATGACAGTAGATTTTCCACTGGAACACGTTGTTTTTTCCACATTTCAAACCCTCTTGCAGTGCAGTTTAACATTGAAGTCTGGTCACTGAATATCTAAAATCTGATTCTGTTATGTCCTTTTATTCTGAACTGACTTTGTCCTTATGTTTCCCATGCCCTAACTCCTCTTCTGTACAGTCTCTGCCATGCACTTCACTTGGAATCACAGCAAATACTCTAAAGCACCTCCAGTTCTCAAAAAAATATGTGGCTTGACTGTTTTTCCTTGCCTCTACTTCTGTTTCCATCTGAACCAAAGAAAGTGTAAGATGGCTTTTTCTAAATTCACCATTAAAGCCAACTGATCACACACTCAGCAAACATATTTCATACACTGATATATACTTAAAATATTCTCCAAAACAAAAAGACACCTTTTTGTTGCCACAACTATTGTTTTCCTGCAGATAGTCCAGGAGTTGATGCCAGTTCTCTATTGTGCATGTAACATTAGTTCAAGTGACTATAATGGCTTTTTACTATTTTCTGAGAACTCTCATTGCACTAATTTATGTTTTTTTATAGCTGTCTGGAAGAAAACATTCTATTAATCTATAGATTTAGCAGGAAAACAGTATCTTCTCTTTATTAATTACTTCTGAAAAGGGAAATAAATTCCCATTATCCACTCCTCTATTACCAAAAAGTACTTTGGAAAGCATTACTCAAAAGTTTATGTAGTGAAAAATGCTAATGAAAAGAAGTTCAAACAAATTTCTCAAGAAATCGAAGGTCAGCATCAGTCCTACTACCCGTGTCTGCCATCAGTTGCAGAGTGACCTTGGCAAGTGGGAGGAAAAGGAGGTGGAAAGATGGGTGTTAGGCTTCCTCACTGCTGTTGTGCGTATAGTTTTATGGAAAATAATTTCAGCTCTTTTTCGTTACTATCACTAAACTGGTGGTTAATCCTCATCTTCCTTTTGTTTTTCTTTCCTTTTTCTTGTCTGTCTCTTGCAAAGAGATATCCTTTCTCCTCTGCTCAGCTTCTGATATGCTCTGTTTGTGGGGATTTCATATGGTGGAGATGTCCAACTAATTTTATTTGCCAACCCAGAAGACCACCTATGGAGAATTTAAGTTTGAAGGGGTGATGCATCTTCTCCTGCTTACTTAAGATATGTTTGTTAAATGCACATTTAACCAAACTGACTGAAGTAAGCATTAGAAACCTAAGAAGATGAAAGCAAACCAAATAACTACACCAACTAACTCCTCTAAGTTATTCCAGTTTGCCCCAGCTGTGAGAAAGCTTGATGCTCTTGCTACTGCTGTGTGGCCCAGCTGCAGTGAGAGTGCACACTAAATTATAACATTTCATACAAGGAGCACTTTGGACCTGGAAACTGTCATATGACTTTGTTAACTGAAACTGTTAAATGAAGAAGATGAAAGCCATCATCTTCTGCCAAACCATGGGGCTCATCAATTCAAAAACCTGTCTCTAGAAGCAGGCAGTAACAGTCACCTAAAGACGGATATAAGAAGCAGGGCATGTATAGAGGGATTATTACCTTCCCAAATTCTGACAATCAACATCTAGAAACTTCCAAAAAAAGAGATTGTCACCAAACTGTGATCTCTGAGAGCTACATGTGTTTTTCTAAAATCAGCCATGTTTTTTGCCCTGTCATAGCAGAGATCTATATTGTAACTGTATGCTTGTAACACCCTGGTCCACTCGGTGGGTTTTAGGGGAGGTAATTTTGAATTACTTTGGGTGGTGTGCAGGAAAAATAACGCAATTCTCAGGAGGTTTAAGAAGAACTAATTTTTACTTATAAACTTTGGGTCACTCCTTTGGAATAAAACACTTGGCAAAAGGCAAATCAGTAAACTTCACGGCATTCAAACACAGTGCAAACTTTAACTCAGCACACATTAGAGAACAAAGCCCTTAGCCAGGCATTGAACACGGCACTTAGCAAGTCATTAAGGGGATACTGCTCAGTGCAACTTGCAATTTATGTATTGAGAAGGAGAAGATAAGAGAAGAAAAAGAGAATAAAAGAGAAAAAAAACAGATGAGTGGATCCAGTGTGGTTTCAGCATCTTTCAATCCAGGGTAGCAGGACGCCACGCAGAGCATATCTCCCTGTCCTTTTATCCGCTCACTTGGCCCGAGGCTCTCCCCAGCGTGAGGTCACACTTGTGCCTGTGCAGAGCCAGAGTGCTCTCAGCATCCATCTCGGGGCTTGCAGCAAGGCCATGTGGTCGACTGCCACCATTTCAGGGCTCACACCAGAGCCGTGTGGTCGACCAACACCGTGACAGTGCAGATCAGCCTCCTAAGGCTCAAATAGGCTGGGGGAGCAGCCACTGCGCCGCCTATGTAGACATCTCCCTCTTCCCCCCATGTTGTTACACTCTTATCAGACACAATCTTGGTGATTGGGAAAACAGCTATATTTGTTCAAGTATACTATTACACAGAGAATCTCAATTCTGGTAACCAGAATAAGGATAGCCCCAACAATGACACATATATCAGATCAACACCCTTCATACTATCCACCAACCAGATTTCAGGAGGACTAGATCCCCTGGGACCCATACTGCAGTTATAATAGTCTGGTTGCTTCAGGGGCTGAAAGGTAGATAGTTAAAAGGAAAAAAAATGAAGCCATTCCTACCTCCTTCACCGTCAAGGTTAAGCCCATTTTGGGGTGAAAATCACTGCAGACTGTCTGGTCCTAAAATATCATTCTCTGGATGTCATCCAATTTAAAGGCTGTATTACTACATTTAGAATTTAGAATTATTAAAACATTTATAATTATACATATATATTGCTACTTTAAGAATTTTAGACTTTGCTCTGAGGAGGTAGGAAGGTGTATACAAATACCATGGTCTGTTTGATTCCTAACTTGTATGAAACCCTGTATGAGATCCCACATTAAATTTGGGAAGCATTCTCTTCCACCCACTGTGACATACAAAGGAGACATGGACACCCGAAAACAATGTCTGTGGCACACATATATACATATTGCAAAACTACTGGGACAGAATCCATAAAAGTGATCAATGCAGTGAAGAACAGTGGAAGTCTTCAGTTCTGCTGCCACATCATCTTCTCGTTGAATACCTGTAAGGGAAAATAAAGAAAACACGGTCCCACTTGGACTGGTTTTAAAAAGGAATTATCCATCTGTTACTAATGTTATGTTCTCTGAGATGGGCACCCATGGCTACCCACTCATACAAGTTCAGGATTTTCTTCAGGACCAGTATTTGCATTTAAGCCACAATAGTTCACAGTTCGGCACCACCTCCCGTTTGGTTTTGTTCCCAAAAAGGGAGCTGCTCAGTACACCCCTTGAAATATGCATAGCAGTTTGTATAAACAAAGACCAGCTCCTTATCATCTGAATTCCTCCCAATCACACTCCAAACTGCTGTTAACTCTCCTACTTGAGCACTGCCCTCCCCCTCTGCTGCCATTTCACTCCGGTGTCAACCTGCAAGGCTACAGCCTTGTATTTCCTCTGAAGTGAGGCACAGGTAAACCAAACATTCCGTAAATCACAGGAATAATAAGGAGGTGCAGATTTATTGTGGGAAGGGGAAGGGGCCTCCTGCAGCTTGATCTGAGACAGCTCTTGTACAGGTGGTTCTTCCTCCAGTCTATGAATGTGGCAATAATGCTCTATCTGTACATACCACTTCCAGACAGTCTCCCTTTCTGCCGCCCTGACAGGGAGAGGTGTACCTGAGGTGATAGTCTTAAGTATCTTAAAAGGGCCTCGCAGTAGTATTGTCTGCTGTCTCACAATTTTACCTGCTTCCTGTAAGGCTAAATTCAACACAAATAATCCTTTTCCCCATACAGAATACCACTTTTCAGCATCCTTGAAACTGCATGAGTTAAACTGCATCAGTCAAGTTGGACCCTCTGGTCACGCTGATCAAGGGGAAAAGTTATCAATATATGCCCATCTTTATTTTCTGTGAGGTATTTTCACCAGCTGTCCCCTGGCTCACTACTGGAGATGGCCCCGGGAGTTTCCCGACACCTCAGACTCCACATCAGTTCCATCCGGCTCCACTAGCAGGGCCGTAGGGACCATCGGTTTGTTAGATGTTAAGGAACGATGATCTCCCTCTGTGTCAGCCGGTCCTGACCTCAGAACTGAGACAGCTCTTCCCCCAGCTCCATTCTGCAAACAGCAGTTCGCTTCTCCACTTCACTTGCAACAATTCCCACCCATCAGCCTTAATTAACTAACTCATCTGCTATTCCCCGCCCCTCATCAGACCGGGCCCAGCTCGCTGTCCCACCGTGCAACCAGCTCTAAGATGACCGTTCAAAAGAGCTGCATAAAGCTTCAGTGATTCACGAAGCCCTTAAATTAGGGGTGTCCTTTGGTCTGGGTTAGCAAATAACAACTGGCTCACTGGGTACAAGATGTCTGCCATGTATTGCCTGGAGGCAAGCCACCTTATGCACGCTCTCAGTAAAGTGACCTAATGTTGGAGTAGGGATAGAAATAAGTTCTCTCCTCTCCACAGGGTCTAAACTTCCTGCCCAACAGGATGCCCTTTAGGTAAGAGACCAGGGTTCCTACCATCATGCGTTGTTAAGAACACTCTGGGACCCCCGTGTCCTAGTGCTTCTTCCTCTGAAAGTTTTATCCTGTTTTCCCCCCCCATCAGGGAAACCCTGCACATACACTCAGTTTCGGCTTCCTTTGCTTGTCTGCTATATTTTTCTTGTAGCTTAGCCAGTTCAGTTGCACTATAGCGTATTTGTTTAGTTGTTAAAGTCGGTTCCACATGTTCATCCTCCCCCCCATAAACTACCTCGGTTTTCACAAGCAGCCGGAGCCTAGGTTGTTTTTTTTTTTTTTTAAATAAAGATCGCCCTCCTGAGCGAGGTGAAAAATCCCGCCTCTCTAACCAGGTCCTCCTCGGCAGGATATTGGCAGGTGACGCCGCGGGCAGTGAGGTTCGTTTCCTCCTGCAAACGATTAACTTCCAATGTCAATTCTGTTTCCCTCACAAAAACCTCATTCAAACCCCCTAGGCAAATTCTCTTTTAATGTCCATTGCCTATTTCGCGCCTCTTCGGCTTGCCTGCGAGGCGTGTTCACCAAGTCGAACAAAGATTCAGTCACCTTTTCAGTTGGCTTAGCAAAACACTTATCCCTTTCAATGGACATCAAGGTTAGCCCCCAAAACAGCACGAACAGCTTCTCCCTTTCCACGTTTAAATTTATTTCCCTTTGTCAAGTGTCTTATTCTCTATGCCATAATTGGAGAAATTGGACAGGCTTTATAATCTTCTAGCAAATGTGGAGAGCAGTTCAGATCAGGCATAGAGCAGTTTAGAGAATCTCAACACCTTTGAATCCAGGGTAGCATGCCCCGCAGCACATGTCTCGCTGTCCTTTTATTGGTTCCCCTCGCTCGGGTCCCTCCCCAGCGTGAGGTCACACTTGCTCCTGTGCTCTAAGCAGAGCCAGGGTGCTCTCAGTATCTATCTCGGGGCTTGCAGCAAGGCCATGTGGTTGACCAACATCATCACAGCGCAGGGACAGGGAGCAGCCGCCGCCATATCTAGGTATATCTCGCCCTGTTCCCCCCACCACTTTCCCACCTGGTTGTTTTGAGCCAGGCAACCTTTCCTCGAGTTTCTGACAATGCTGCAGGACTAAGTATTTTCTTTTGCTTCCTTTTAAACCTGTTGCTGCTTCATATCATTGGCCCGATTTTGGGTTCTTTGTTGGAGGAAATAATTAAAGGTCATCATCCTTTCCAGTGTGAAATCTGATTTTATTGATATTTGTCAGTAGTTGGCATAGAATCATAGAATGGTTTGGATTGGAAGAGACCTTAAACATCACCCAGTTTCAAGCCCCTGTCATGGGCTGGGGCACCTT
>NW_008654418.1:15607-56992 GCF_000695815.1 Acanthisitta chloris | reverse complement strand
CCTGCTCTCATTACTTTCCACTGGCAGGACTCACTTTTTTGTTCAAACAATTTAACAGGTTGCAATCGCTGTGTTTAGTCCTTAAATCTCTTTATCTGTACGTATTTTGTATTTCCTTTGTACTGGATCTAGAGTATGCATGCAATTTGAAAGCTAGATTTTTGTTCTTTGTAACAGTATCAGCTGAACTAACAAAAGAGATGATAAATGTTGCCACTCTTATGTCCTTAAGCAAGTAGTGCAGCCTTATCAGAGACCAGAGGATTCACATGGGGAGGCATCATGAACTCGGTAGTCACAGGAAGACAATCAGTCCCAATCCACGCTCCAGCAGACAGGAGAGAGCATGAACCTCAGTGATGTCAGAGTGATTTATTTTGTGTTTAATAATTTGTGAACATCCAGTGAGGATTTTCCCACTGCCAAGGCATTAGGCAAACCTGTCTTCTATGAGGGTTCCCTGGAGGGCAGTAAGACAAGATCACATGGCAGCAGCTTGATGATTTTGTTGGAAAACAGACCTACAATGAGATGAAATCCCTAAGAAATCAAATCTTTGTGAGCTGAGAATCTTTGTGAAGGTCCCTTCACAGAGTCTTGAAAATACAGCATGAAAGTTGAGAAATATAAAACTTCTTCAAGTTTGGAATGCCCTGCTGGCTAGAAGAAAAAGAAAATTATAGCAGCATACATTTTTCTACCTCAGTTTGCTATACTTCCTATTCTTATGGTGCATCACAGCCCTGCTTTTAACTCCCCTTGGGACATTTCTTTAGAGGATGACCTTCCCACATGAGAAGAGTGAAGAAGTCCCACAACCCTGTCACACGTGCTGACAAAATAAGCGCTGGGAATTGAGCTGGGTCTGTCAAGCTCAAGTCCAGCACTTTCCAAGACAAAGTTTTTGTTGTAGGGATTTTTTCCTCTTTTTTATTTTTTTATGTGTGCTTCTTATCTATATAGAGGATTATTGTCTTTTTTTGTTGAAATCATTCCCAGAAACATATGTCCAGAAAATTCATGTGTGGTGACTTATGACAGTGTGCTTTAAATTTGCACCACTAATCAGCTAAAGTTTAGCATCTCTAACCTGTATAGTTTCGGGCATCTTGTGAACAGTGTGTCATGGGATGGTCAAAAAATGTATAGACTTGTATGCCAGTTTTTGGGATGTCTATGTTGAATGTTTTCCAAAAAGATAATAATGGTACAGAAGGGAATATAGACTTCTGTGTTGTGAACTTCATTTATGGTTTTCTCCAGCACAGTCTGCCCAGTTGAGTAAGTACTAATATGTGCTAGAATACTATGCATATTCCCAGACTGGGAAAGTTGAAGAATGGTCTCTCTATCAGATGTCATCTCCTATCAGTCAAATGCTGCAACATGCTGTTCTGCCCTACCTCTGAAGAAAACAAAATTTACCTTGGTGTCACTGAGAGCCTCTACTCTTTATCACAAAGGAGGGACAAGTTATGGTGACACAGTTCTGGTTTAATTTTAAGTGTCTTAGTTTAACACTGGTGCTGTGATAAAGTTATGTCATCCAAATCTATCTCCCTTTTGCATTGTACTGACATATATGTGTTATCATTTAATTTCAATTGTTGTTCAGCTCTTTAGAGGATAAACAGGTGTTCATTTCATTCAAGTGGAGGCCCTTTCCAATGATAAACTAAAGCAGTTTTTGCTTATCACCTAGTATGGCTTTGGATTCAGCAAACTACCTTCAGGTGTCTATTATGTATCTATACTATGGACAAGTGCCTACCTGTATGCTAGGTATTTATCATTTCAATCAATGGAGAAAGAGTCAATACAATCAACAGGACACAATTCAAGTGTCTAAGAGCAGGAATCAGCATAATTTCTGATAGTGAAATGATTTGCCTGTCACAGAGTGTATGGGAGATTTCCACCTTTCTGGAATGACTGCTTGAAGTCAGATGGGATAGCCCAGAACATCTCAAATACTACTAAATGCTGAAGTTACAGCACCTACACTGACAGCCAAGGTATCCAGGGTGTTATATTGGTCACACAGTTTGGACTGTGCTTTAGGAGATGAATATCAGCTCCACAGAGCTTTTTTAATTTATTTAGGGAATATATGCTGATAGTGCAAGACAGGTGCTGGTAATTTTAATATAAGGTATTTGTATCAATTTTTCTCTCTAACTATGCAAAAGGCTCCACAGTATTGTTGGGTAAACCCAGAACTTGTCTCTATCAGAAATAATTTGCCCTCTTTCCATCACTGGCTCTGTACAGACATAGTGAGGAGCCCAGGAAGAGCCAGGCAGAGGATAGGAGTTTATCTGAAGCCACAAAGCAACAAAGAAGTGTGACACAACGCACAAAGAGGAAGAGAAAGACTTCTCCCACTACTCTATTCTACACTGACACACCTATCTCTGTTGCAAAACTTCCTTCTTCAAGTAAGCATACTGACTTTTACACCACCTTGCCCCCATACCTGTCCCTCTGGTCATATGCTCCATGTTTTCAAAATCCTGTGTTGTGAGCCCTCTGGGTCAGCATCTGCCCTTGTCTCACTTGCTCATAGAGAGACTTGCACAGTGGGGTTTTAAAGTGTGGTACTAGTTTCTAGGTGCTAAGAGAACAATAAAACAATATTGAAAGCTGTAGCAGCTGCAATAAAACATGCATTTATAGGGGTTAGCTTGATGCATAGCTGACAAATCATTTAAGCTTTTAAATATCTATATATAAATAAATAGCAACAATAAATAAGATGAAACTGCAGCTGGGAGAGAACTCTTATGGCTGTAATTTTTTTTTCCCTACTTATCTTTCTTCTGCATAAGGGATAAGAATAGGTTTGCGTTGCAAATTCCATGCAGTTGATCTTTCCTCAATGGCAGTTTTGCTATAACTCTCCTAATTTCAAGCTCCTGCTTAAAAAGGTAACAGTAAACGGCAGCCAGGCCATTTTTTGCAGTCATCGGCAGCTGACTCAGTTGATTCATTTCCACAGATTTAAGTTGTTGCATGCATAGTCAATCCCCTTGGAAAAAGGCTGCTTCCCCATATCAAATGGCTTTTGCAGACACCAAGTCTTGACTTTAAAATAAGCATAAAAGCTAAGGTTTTAAGGGCTCGTATCATCACTCCAGCCCAGCTCTCAGGAGGGAGTTACAAGCCACTTCCAAAATCTTCTCAAGAGCTTTTACAGTGGTCGTTATATCAGAAACAGATGAACATACAAAAGAAAGACCTAGAATAGCTCCTTTTTTTTGTTGTTTTTTTTTTAAATCACATGTACATTGGTCATCAAATATTTTTTAGCTAAGGAATGATAGCACCCAAAGGACTGACCTCTGATAAGTGAAAAATACGGTTGTGACTTGTTAATTAGATATGATAAACCACTGGCCAGGGTTACTCATGTCAGTTCACACAATATGTTCCTTGCTATTTTTATCAGTATTAGTCAACAGGAATTTCCTCTGCAAGAATCAAGAAATATTAGTGTGTAATGCATATTTATATTTTAAAGACTGTTGGGTCAACCTAGTATCATTATACATCTGTTGAGATTGTTTAAATTCCAAAAATGGCAACCAGACATTATGAAATCAGTGTAATCCCTAAAAGAGCTGAGACTGTTTAGTCTAGAGACCGAAAGACTGAAGGAGGACAGGATAATCATCTCCAAATATGCAGAAGAGACCTTCAAAGAGAAAAAAAGTAAAATATGCTCTTTGTCCTCATTGAATAAAGTCAGAAGCAAAGGCTTCACTCTGGGTTAAACTGCTGGGAGAACTTTCTAACAGGAAATCAAAACACTGGACTAGGTTGCTTGGGAGGCTGTGGCATCTTTCCCAGAGAGTTTTGCAAAAACCCCAAAACATATACTAGGAGGATTTCACTGCATTTTTTGTGTAGCCTATCAGAGAATAATATATTGATACCCCCTTTTTTTACACTATTTTCTACTTATCTGTATTTCTCCGGTTTTTCCCATGGACAGATTTCCACACCCCATTTCACAGTACCAGTAAAGCTGAGAAATTTGGGACGAAACTTTTTTTGTAGAAGTACATTTTTTCTAAATTTTCTGCAGATAGATACCTTATCATGAGGATAATCTGGTCTAGACCAGAAGTCTGCTTTTTACTTGTAAAACAGCAAATTTATGGAAATCACAGCAGTTCTGCCTTTAGGTATTCTGCAAATTGACCCAACAGTAGTCTCAATGAGTAATGCTGGGGAAGTAGCTATATTTATACCAAAGACAAGAAAAGTATAGCTACAATTCTGGTATGGTTTTTGTTGCTTCTGCTGTTGTTGCTTTACAAGTTTGTTATAATTTTGTGCACCTTCTGCCTATCCTTTTTTTAATATATAAAATTCACATGTGCAAACTTAGAGCTAAAAGTGGTAAGAAGTGTTACATGTAGCTGGACTTTCTTGTGTCAACGATTTTTCTTGCTAGAATCACAGTCCTGCTGTTTACAACAATGCCAAGCAACTTTCTCATGCTGCTGTTGTGATTCTCATACTGATGTCTGCTGACATTACATCGTTGGCAGATGTGCAGCATGAAGGGAAGAGAACCTGACCCCTGAGAATGAAAACCACAGGAACACGTTTTTGTTAAGATATTTTATATACACTTAAAGCTCTAAGCTCTCAGAAATCTCTTGTGCTATTCTCCTTTAAATTTCAGCTTCTCAGGTCTCTGCAAGTAAGTGTGTTCTCAAGCGACAGCCCTTTTAAAGCAAATTCACTTAAGTAGCTTCATTTGCATTTTAAAGGAGGGTGTAGGAGGTTGCAGTTAAAGAAGAAATTCTTGGTTAAATATCTTTCTTCTCACAAGGTCTTAAACACTTCTTCCTAACATCTGACTCTCACCATTCTTCCGTCCCTTGTCCTGATAATTGTGCTGGTTAAGCTGTGTGGCTTTACACTGTGGCAAATATACCGAGAATAAAACAAAACCAAAGTTATAAGCCCACGTGTTTATTGCTCTGCATCTCTGCCTAGCCTTTTACTTTTTCAGCCCTGTTCAGCAGTATTGCAATGACCTTGCTTTGGGGACGGTGTAGTGTTCCTGCTGCATTATTGTGGTGCTCTATCTCTGGTCGTGGTGTCTGTGTAGATAACAAACCTAAATGGACACTGATTCACATTTCCCTGGGAGAGAATTTTAGCTTTTCTACTTTTAAATTTCTTTTAAAATTAACATATTCAAACGGTAACAGCTATAAGTGAAAAGAAAAAATCGACTAAGCATATTTAACGCCAGGAAGTTTTTGATAAAAGCTCTAAGGTTTCCTGTAATGCTTTAAATTAAGATAAACCATGCCTCAAAATTAAACTTGAAAAGTATATATTGTAAGTTGGGAGTCATCCTGAAACAACAATCAACTTAGCCTCTTTGTGAGTTTTTAAAGTGTCATTTAGTGTGAGTTGCTTGATCTCAAGGCTGGATTACCAGGAAAGCAATACTGTCAGTGTATTTCTTCAGACTGGGAAATTACTAACATTGCTGTGACATTCTTACCTGTACCAAACTCTATACGTGTTGGATAATTTATAGAAACAAATGTTTTGCAACTGCTTCAAATATTCATAATTTAAAATTACGAACTATTCTCAAAATATTAAGTACTTTTCTCTTAATAAGAGAGTACTTTGTTTTATTCTGTAGTAGGTCATTCTTGGACTATTTGAATTCTGTAGTGCTTAACAAGATTCAGACAATTCATTTTCTCTTGAGATGATAAAATGGATACTGTATCATTTTTAGTTGTAATTCTCTTTCATAATTTTGCTCAGCATTTTTTTTAGCGGAATGCTCATTGCAAATGGAACCATTAAATATAGTGTAAACATTTCTGAATTGAAATGTTAACATTTAAAAATTGCCTCATTTCTCTTTAATGTGTTTTGCTGTTTTTCTTGCCTAATTATCATTCTTTTCAATATTTATGTTAACATGACCTTTCTCTGACTGCATGACTGTAACTGTTTCTCAAGTACTCATAGCATCATGATTTTTAAATTAAATTATGTTGTTGTGGAAGAGATTGCAAGGCAGTCCACAGCATATCAGGGAAGAAACAAGTTTCTGTTAGTCCCAGAATCTGAAAGCAGTAATAGTGTTTCCCTAGTTCACCCTTCTAATCAGTGCAATTGTATCAGAGGAAGTATGACTTTGTTTCTTGTTTATGATTAGAAAGATTCCAGTAAATTTAAGGCTGGTCAGAATTGTGAGACTGACTAGCTGTGAAAGATTGTTTAATGTTGTAAAATGTTTATTGCCTTTATTTATCAAATCTTTATCCTGCTGACAATTAAAGTTACATCATGGATTCTGTTTGCCCATGGGAAAAGATCACAGGAACACAAGCAGTAAGATTTGGCTCCACATCTTGAATTTTAGGGTCAATGTTATTCCACAGCCTAAACCTACTCTTTTGAGATATGTGAGGTCTAAGGCTGCAGCATATGCAATAATAAGCAAATGCAGAATTTTTTTGTAAACGCTGGGAGATGTTTACTTTGATTTTCTGCATATCTTTCAGAGTATGTGTTCTGTTTGTCTAGAAATTAAAAGTAAAGACCAGACTATCAGCTCAATTTTGCCTTGAAACCTTTTATTGTATATCCAGCTTCTTAAATGTCTTCTTCCTCTACCCTGAAAAAAAAGGACAACCCTTCTCAATCCTTCTCCTATTCTCCATTTGGAGATGACAATGAGTGAAAACATGATGAGATGAAGGACATGAATGACACATCAAGGGAGAAAGAGGGAACAAAATAATCCACTGAAAATGAAATCAAATGCGATGTAGATATTTAACTTTCTAATATTGAAAGATGTGAACAAAATTAAAGACAAAATAAGACTGAAGGAAAACAATGGATTTCAAAAGACTGTCTAAAAAAGGGACATTAAAAAACCAAAAATAAATAGCTCTCAAGCTGTGGCAAAAGGAAAGTCAGGGAAAATTTAACTGAAACAATCACTAATTAACAAAATTTTTATGTTCTTATCTCACTTTTCAATTCCATTTAACAGAAAAATGTTGAATAGAAATAAAAGAATTGGCAGCTAACACATACAAGAAGTCCAGACAACTTAGTCCACAAACACCTCGCAGAACAAAGCCTAATCCAAAAGGATGTTGAGCTTTCTTCAAGCTTTTCTGTCCTCAGGGGCTGTCCAATTGGGTATGGTCTGACACTGTACTTTCTGCAGGGCTTGCCTGGGCTGAGTTCCTTGGTGTAATTAAGGATGAGGGCTTTTTTCCCCCGTACACAAAATGCATATAGTCTGCTTCTGGTCATCTTTATCTTCCTTTTGAGAAGGTAGTGAATAAAGAGAGAGCTGTTTGTAAGGTTCAGGCATGAGGTCAGAGAGGCCAGTATCTTGAGACAAGTTGCCACAGATGAATGTTGTGCCTTACTGGGTATTCCAGAATATCAGAATTAAAAAAGCACAATATTCATAGAATCACAGAATTATAAATTGTTAAGGTTCCAATGCCTGACAACTCTTTCCATATAGAAATTTTGCCTATATCCAATCTAAACCTCCACTGGTGCAACTTGAGACCATTTCCTCTCATTCTTTTTTATTTTTATCAGCATTAAGTGTACTTGTCTTGGCCAACAGGTCTCTGAGTATCTTGGGTCAATAGCAGCTCCTCCAGCCCACCTTCCTTCCTTCCTGGACTTCAGGCTTGGGCAGGTAAACATTAAACACACTTGGTGTTCACAGAGGATACTCTAAAGGCTGGCAACACAGGGGAGTTCCTGTGGCTAGGTGAGTAGCTGGAGTTAAAACAAGTCCATGTCATCACCAAGGGCTTCGAAAAAACAGCACAAAAAGAGAGGAAGGGAAAAAACAGGGTGAAAAAGAGAGAACGCAATCATCCTCTTTTTTTTTGTTATTATTTTTTAATGGGGAAAGATGTCAAACTGTCATGTTAGTCTCTGCTGAGGTTCTGAGTGCAAACAGTTGCCAGGGTAACTGTTGTGCCAAGCCTCAGCACTTATGTATTTTTCCATTGATAATTGCTAATGTGAACAAGTGCTGGCTTGCACTTTACACCTGCCTGGCTTGTAAGTCTACTTTAATTGGATGTGCCAAGATTGAGGAAAAAGTAATCTGCCCTTTCAAGGCAAGTGACAGGTAGATGAAGTGTTGCTTAGGCCTTTACTTGCAACAATTTTGCTGACAAAATTACTATGAATTGTCTTCCCTCCATGCACGTATACTGCCTTTGTTTATGGAATCAAGAGTTTGAGCTTCAAGGTTCATTATAGGAAATTATGCCATAAAGTTTTTTGGGAATAACTTGGCAATACCTGGTGAAATTCTACTTTTATCCCCAGAGTTCAGAGTGTTTTATTTTATATGCATGTATGAAAACAGTCTTTCAAAGTGATTGAGAGAAACAAGGATAAAACCAAAATATTTCTATCCATATTTGTTAAAAAAATGATTCCAAGGAAAAACTCTGGTGAAGGAGTAGGGATGAGTTTTAAAAATATTCTTGTGCTGGTAGCTTATTCAACAACCTCAGAAGTGATGTGGAACTTTAGACTAGTCTGTTTTTGAACATTCTACTCAAGATATTTTGAAACTTACAGAGAACAGCAGCATCTCAAAACTCTTTAAGAAGTAATTTCCTCTAAAAAAATCAGCTGAAAGTCAAGGAACACAGGAGTTCTTAATCACTTAATGTTTTATTCAGGACTATCAGTTTATTAATTATATTATCTCCATACATATTTGGGCTGCCCCACAAAATTCTATCAACAGGGTCTAATTCACTGCTAAGCTGTACAAGACTGCCCCCGAAGTTATTATAGGGCTTTTTGTTGTTGTTGTTGTTGTTGTTGTTGTTGTTTTCCCTGGTCATAAGGAGATTACAGAGTTTCTATGCTTTTTATTTACTTTCCAGAGCTGTTTCAAACCTGGACTGCTCCACTGCTGATTGTATTCACTATGTGTAACTTTGCCTTTCTTTGATTTTGATTTCCCCAGTGCACTTAAATGAAGTTTCCTAAAACCAATATGTCAGGGCAAATTAATACATAAATAATACATAGTGCTTATTTTAGCACCTTTTATCAGAAGACCTCAAAGAACATCACAAAGGATAGCAGGCAAATTGCCTTATACCATTCCATGAAGGCAGAAGCTGAGTTACACTGAAGTTTAGATCCTTGTCTAACACTGCACTGTCAGTGAGGGTAGAAATAGGAGACAACTGTCCTACTTAACCAAAAGATTATCCTAAAAGTTAGACAGTATCAGATATATCAGTAACTCTGATTGCATAACTTGTCTTCATTTTGAATAATGCCAAAGGTTTCATATGCATCTGTTTGCTTCTATTGGTCTGATTGAGGATTAAGTGGTTGTAATGTAAGGCAGAACAGTGCTAGTCTGTACAACCCACCAAGCTGCTCAACAAGATAGTAACATTAAAAGTGAAATTAGTGAAATTCCAAACCTACTCCATGAAGCACTATGAATGGATAGGGATTTCATGTCCAGAAATGCAGTGACCTCATAGGAATGTTATTTTTGTTAAGATATTCAGGCTAAGAGCATAAAAGAGGGAAGCTGCTGAAGCTGCCCCGGAGAGAGGGGATTTTAAACACCTTATTTAGGATTCTTTTAATCCGTGTTTTCAGTGATACTCATTTACTTATGTAATTCTCCCATGAGATAGACACATGGGGCTAATTCTTTCTCATATTCCTGCCTGGTCACACTGTCAGGAGATAATTTGGAAGTACACAGAAGTAAATGAGAGTGCCATGTGGTTCCCAGAGTTGATAAGCCCCAACTGTAATGAAGCATTAGCAGGATGAGCATTTATTAGTAGCTGCTGCACACAGAAGTGTGTAATTTCATGCTATGGGTTAGTAAATGTGGATCAAAGTTTAGGAGTCTATCAGAGTTTGCCCTTTAACACTTTCCAGTATCATCAGGAGGAAATTTGATCCATTTTTCAGTAAAAAAATTGACCTAGATTTTCAGCTTCACCACAGAGATGCTTATAGAATATCTGTAATGGAGTTTACCCACAATGATTGTGACTAAACTGAAGCAGCAAAAGTATAATATAGTAGAGAACTGCAATGCAATACCAAATGTTGATCTGACTATGAAGAAAAATAAATTGCAGAAGAAAGCTTAGTAAACAGATGATTTTAGTTTACACAATTAGATAAAGAGTTATGATCTTTTAAAATCTGCCTTATGAGTAAAATCACATTGGATGTTCTAGAGTTGTCAATTTTAATTTTATTTCATAGTCTATCAATCTGAAAACATCATAGCAAAGATAGCAGAAAAATAGATGAGCTCTGACTTCAACATACAGCTTAGCAAAAGAAAGTTTCTCCCTGGAGGTATATGACCCATTCAACTTTCCAAAGAGAATTAGGTAAAAACCATGGAAAGCAGACTGGTAAAATACACTTCTTAGAAGCAGTGTGGCTGCCTGGGGCTGATATTTGCTGTTTATCCAATATCATGATGTAAAAAGTGGTGTCTTGGCCTGTATCAAAAATAGTGTGACCAGCAGGACTAGCAAAGTGACTGCCCCACTATAGCTGACAGTGGTGAGGCTGCAGCTTTCAGTTTTGAGCCTCTTACTTCAAAAATGAAATTGAGGTGCTGGACCATATCCAGAGAAGGGCAGTGAAGCTGTTGAAGGGTCTAGAAAACATATAAGGAGCAGCTGATGGAGGTGGGATTGTCTAGTCTGCAGAAGAGGAGGCTCAGGGGGGGACCTTATTGCTCTCTCCAAGTATCTGAAAGAAGGCTGTAGTGATGTGAGGTTTATTTCTTCTGCCAGGTTTTAGCTGAAAGGATGAGAGGAAATTGCCTTGAGTTGTGCCAGTGGAGATTCGGACTAGATACTAGAAATTTTATTTCCAGTGAAACAATGTTTGGTATGGGAATAGGTTGCACAGGGTAGTGGTGGGGTCACCATCTCTGGAAGTGCTCAAGAGGCATTTGGATGTGGCAACTGGGTGTATGGTTTAGGTGTGATTATGGTGTTACTAGTTTGACAATTGAACTAGGTGATCTTGAAGGTCTCTTCTAGTCTCAATGAGTATATGTTCAAGGCCAGGTTGGGAAGGGGTTTGAACAATCTGATCTAGTAGAAGACTCATGGTGAGGTATTGAAACTAGAAAATCTCCACAAAGTAAAAAATGATCAGTGTGTTCAATGCAGTTAGCCAGAATACGGGAAGAGTTAAAAACAGATGTATCTATAGGCAGGTGAAATTATTGTCCTCTTCACCTCCATGTTCCCAGAGTAATCAATTGATTAGTCATTAATGTCTGTTCAGTAGAAAAAGAACATGGAATATTATCCATATTCTGCCTCACTTTCTGCTCACATCTATTATCAAAAAGATCTAGGAATATGATGGATCTTCCGACAGAAGATCTGGACAGAAAATCTAGAAAAATATCCAGAGAAAGGCAATGAAGCTGGGGAAGGGTCTGGATCACAAGTCTTATGAGGATCAGCTGAGGGGTCTGAGGATGTTTAGCCTGGAGAAAAGGAGGCTCATGGAAGACCTTCTCGCTGTCTACAACTGCCTGAAAGGAGGTTGCAGCCAAGTTGGGGTTGGTCTCTTGTCGCAAGTAACAAAACAAGAGGAAATGGCCTCCAGTTGTGCCAGGAGAAGTTTAGATTAGACATATTTCTTTCCTTAAAAGCTTGTCAAGCACTGGAACAGCTTGCCCGGGGAAGTGATGGACTCTCTATCCACACAGGTGTTTTAAAGATATGTTGACGTGGCTCTTGTGGACATAGGTTAGTGGTGGTCTTGGTAGTGCTGGGTTAACAGTGGAACTTGATAGTCTTAAAGGTCTCTTCCAACCTCAAGATTCTGTGTGTGATTCTATGATTCTGTTCTGTTCCTGTATCAAGACCATCTTCTGTGGTGGCTTAACAGTTTGTGAAGATGCAATGATATCAGATGGTACTTGAAGATATATGTTCCAGCTTTGTATTTCCATTCTTTGTTACCATCTTAAATGTGTATATGTTTGTATTTATAACTGTATATATACATGTCAATGTGTTTGTTCTGAATGTTAAGTAATACATCCTTAAGTGGATGGAGTACCTTTGCTGACCTGATGGGATATGGGATAGGTAACAAAAATGAACTGTATATTATAAGATAGATGTTTTAATACCATTATGTATACCTGGACCATTTTTTCCTTTGGGTGTATATAACAGTAGTTCAATGTTTTGGTCAAGGAATGGAGGCTCACTGACCTTAATACAGGCAAATATGTCAATGAGTTTTGTAGCATAATATATCAAATACACTGTGATTGAAATAAAAATATGTACTAAATTGTATCATGTGGATAGCATTTCAGAAAATCTTCTGTATAAACCAATGATATAAAAAGAGGGTGACTTTCTAAAAGCTGTTTGCATCAGTGACAGAAGAGGGGCCTTCAGTTCTGTTGTGGTTTCTTCTCAGTTTAACACTCATTAAATGCTTCACAATACTATAATTACCTCATAGCAAATATAATGAAGCTTCCTTTCCACTGGCACCAGGCAGGACTCCAGTATTACTTTCTAATTCCATAGCAGTGCAAGAGAAACAAACTTTCTGAAATTGCAAGTCTTTTTCTAATTTTGCTTTTTTTTCTTCTTCATATTTTTGATAGGATGGACATATTTCTTCGCTTGGAAAATGGGATATTCTTTGCTTCTGGGGCATTGGTGAAAATCTGTAATTAAGGTAAGAGAGATAACTTCAAATTTTCTACAATTTCGCAGTCTTGAAGCCTTTCATGGTTTGAGAAGTGATGCCTGTATTTCTCTTTCTGTGTTTCTTTATATTTTGTTTAGAAACTCAAGTTAGTTTGTTGCATTTTTAATGTCATAATGACTTTGTTGTTATAGCAGCTTATTTAACTAAACCAGCACCTGTGGGTTTTTTTTGGTTTATTGTTAAAGATGCCATCACAGATAAAATTTTACCAGCCTGTGGGAATAAATTGCCTTTCTCCAGCAAACAGTTCACCCTGCAGGGATTTCAAGGCCTGGTGATCTAAATCTGGAGTTTGAACACTCTATAGTTAGTGTAAAATTTGAAAAACAGCTATGTAAGCTAGGACTCTCAACTCCCACTCAAAGAAAATAAGACTTATGGGATTTGTAAGCTTTTGACCCCTAAACAACTAATTGAAGGATTGATCTCTAGGTTGCATCATTTTCCACTGAGGTGCATTTCCTTTTATATCTTGGATTTAAATATGTAATGTTAATTATTAAGATAAAATTATACACTTCTTTCTGGAGGCATGGAGTCACAAACATAAAGTTGCTGCATTTTAAAGAGTGGAGTGCGCAAACAGTAAAAAAACCCAGTGGGAGCGGATCTGGCTATCTCTTGTAAGGGCTTTTTCAAATCTTTGCAATAAGCTGCATTGTGAATCAAATAAAATGATAAAATCTAAGATAAGCATAGGATTGATGGAAGGCCAGTACTCAGAAACAAATGGATTTACTAACTTCTTACTCTCTGTGTGATGGGATTACCACCAGCAGGTGCTGCGTGGAGTTAGTCTGGCAGCCTGCTCCATTTTCTGTATAACTCATCATATCTGTGGCTTGCAGTGCACTGATATGATAAAAGGGGTGTAGGAGTATTGCTTTTCTTTATATCAGTCACTTATTTATTGATCAGAAGAGCAGCTGATTTGTAAGCAATTGTTATACAATCAAAACTCTATTAGGGGTTCCTAAGCTGATTTGTAAGCAATTGTTATACAATCGAAACTCTATTAGGAGTTCCTAACCAAACTTTTTAAGGATTGCACATGAATATACATACACATAATAACAAAAAATCGGTCATATTTACTGAAGAAAATACATATATGGAGATATTTAAGAGTGACCAATTCTTGACAGGTTATTTCTATTACGTGATAGACTTGTCTGTTTTCAAGCAGATATCATAGATTTAATCTTTTTATAGTTGAATTAATGAGATGTGTTTTGCTGGCTGCTGTTGTCTGGGATCATCACCTCTGCATGGTGTTGGCATGGTTATCATTGCTATATTAATGTATTTCCAGTCACAGCTTCATTAAAGGTTTGGCTGCAGAATAAAGCAATGGAGCTTTTGTCAAAGTGGTTAAGAAGTTTGTCATCATTGTTCAGTTATCTATGAAGAAAATATCTAAACTTACGTATGTGTAAATATGTTTAAATGTCAGCAGTGCTATACACCTTCTGTGAAGTCTATAGGTTGCAATCTGTATTAATAAGATGGTAGAACCCATTCTTTACAGAAAGTTGCAGATGATTGGTTTCTTTTTTATTTGGTAACAAATTTATTCCTCAGTGAAATAAAATAGCTAGAAATAGCTAGAAATAGCTAGAAATGCTCTAGTCTTGTCCTTTGAAATTTCTATGAGAACAGCCAAAATCATTCAGCAAAGGCCACATTTTGTTCTAATAAATACTCGAAAAAATCAAGCAGTATATTCTGAGTTAAACCAAAACTGCAGTTTCTTTACCCACTATCATCAAAAATTGTTTTTTGCTGCTGTAATATGTAGAAATAGCTAGAAATAGCTAGAAATGCTCTAGTCTTGTCCTTTGAAATTTCTATGAGAACAGCCAAAATCATTCAGCAAAGGCCACATTTTGTTCTAATAAATACTCGAAAAAATCAAGCAGTATATTCTGAGTTAAACCAAAACTGCAGTTTCTTTACCCACTATCATCAAAAATTGTTTTTTGCTGCTGTAATATGTTCTTGCATTTGTGTTGGTTACATTTCATTACCTCTTAAATGTAAGTTAACTTGTTGCAAATTGACAGATTATATCCAAGATCTAACCCAAGCATCCCAACAGTTGTTAGCAGATGCTGAGAATTTCAGATGATATTTCTATATTCCTGTGTGAGAAAACAATCATTTCTTGTTGAACTAGATACACAGCTCTGAATTATCAGTTCTTAGCAACATTGTGATATCTGGTAATTTGCATCTTATGTGTGAAACTTGAAATGTGGTTTTTGAGTGTAAATATATCAAAATATATCATTCTGACTGATTTTAATGTTGTTTATATAATATAATCTTTACAGGGATTTACTATCAACATATTTGACTTATGTTAGTAAAATTAAACACAGATTTAAATCCACTGCTTCTAAAACTAAACACAGGTTTGAATCTACTTCCTCTAAAACATGCTGCTTTGTTTCTTTCAAGGAACATTCAAGTAACTTCTGACTGTTTCTCTTGCCAGAATTTTGAGTGGCAAACTGTTATTATGAAAAAGAGAGAAAGCTCATAGAGTTTGCAGGATCATATTGAGCAGGATCTAGGATGAAACATTCTGAAAACAAAAGAATAGAACAAAATATGATTTTATTTGTAGGATAAGAATTAGAATTGTTACATTTTTGCAGAAACAATCCCCTCCTTTTCTGCTGTGTGAGCTAGGGAAACATGAGAGATTCCTAAGATGCTGCTTTCAAAGAGTGGTTAGGAAGTAATCTCTGTAAAATGGATGTAACCTCTGGGGTTTGAGCAGTGTGCCTGCCCGCTCACCTGAAATAGCACACAGCAGAATCATACAAACTCCAGCTGATTATTTCCCTAAACCCAGAGCTTAAGTTAGACCTTCCTTAAGAAATAAATTGTCACTGAATAGGGAATAGAATCAGAACTATAGAAGTAAAATAGCACATGATTCCCAAACTAAAAGTAATTTTGGACTTTAAACAAAACCTTGTTTAATTCTGATAGGACTATTTAAAGAATTTCTGGTGATTAGAAGATATCCAGCCACGAATGAAAGGAATTTATTCAAACCTCAATATTGCCAGGGTTCTACAGACCCTGGTCCCAACCATAATGGTGTATAATGGTACTTTGTGTTTTGTTAGAGGCAAGGCAAGACAACGCAGCCTTTTGTCATATGGACCCCACTCAGATGCCAGTGAATATAGTATACATGTAAACATGTAACCTGATTTTATCTATTTTAAAGTTGAATCATCAAATGAAGCCTAGTTATAATATTATACATCTAGGCTGTTTGAGACTGTTTGTTTGATAGAAGATTTAAGCAACTTTATTGGTGAAAAAAAATATAATAAACTCCTGCCAGTGAAAGGAACACAAATCTGTTTATCCTCTTCCCTCTTGAGATAACAGCAGCAAAAAAAATAAGAAAAAAAAGCACCAAAAATGTGCTTTCTTACTGAACAAAGGTAAACAGTTTTAGATATAACTGTTAGAGAATATCCATGTATTTCAATGAAGCTATGGATAGTATATGTCATTCAGGTACTGTCAGAGAGAGATGTGTCCTCTTCTGGGAATGAATAGTTGAAATATATCTCTCACTGGATGCCATCTGGTCCATTACACAACAAACCATGTTGAACTTCACAGACATCTATTTGTAGTTTTTCCTAAGAGCATAGCTGCTGACAGAATGGGACAATCGGCAGGAGGAAAGGATGCACAGATTACTCAAGGGTACTTTTCTCCAAAGGTGATGTCCTGTAGTTCTGTGAGAGACATCACCCTAAAACACAGCCTATTGGATATTTGGAGCCCAGTGGCAACAAAAACTGTCTTCATAGTGTCTTCTGACTTTGGCAATGTTTTACTTTGGCTATAAAAAAAGAGCAGAGCTTGTCTTAGTGTATACAGTGCAGTTGTTTGCTGTGCAACAAGCTATCCTTCTGTAATATTCTGTTTATCAAGAAAAAGTTGTTCTCATGTTCATATTACTGAGGGTCATATTACAGATTTTACTTGCCAGATGCTAAGAGTCTCCCCCTCCCATGTTAGGGCCAATAACATTTGTGATCATTATATCCTGTGAAATTAAGTAGCTACTTTTTCAAACCTTTTCCAAAGGATAATCATGATCCAAAGGGAATGGGCAGGCTACAGGAGCATGGTCCTTCCCACCCCAGGCTAGAGTGGTGACTATGCATACTGATAACATTATGATGACTTGCAAAGAAAGTGTAGATAGAGCAATTTTTAGACATTAAAAGGGGGAATATAATTTTCTAGTAATTAAAAAACAGTAATGAAATGTAAATAAAACAAGTTGTTTTGGCAAAAGAAGCCATTTTGACTGAAGTTGAGGTATTCTCAGCATTCTTTCTGTTGAAATTTAATATTTTTTTATTTCTGGTCAGAATTAAGAAAAATATAACAAATCTCTTTGAGCAGAATTTGTTCCACATTCAACTCTGCTCAACAGTAGATCTGAAAGTACATATTTTCTTTCTCTGTGTTGGTCATGAATGTGTTTCTTGCCAGTTAAAGAGATACCAAGATGCCCTAGAAGATGACCAGTTTTGACAGACTGGTATTTGCATGACTGGAAGCCAGGCTTCACCCAATCATTTTGAGCATGGGGCAGCCTGGTTTAGTGGAAGGCATCCCTGTCCATGGCATGGGTTTTGGAACTAGATCATCTTTAAGGTCCCTTTCAACCCAAACCATTCTATGATTATGATCTTGTAAAAAGAAACTGGCTTCCTTGGACTCTTTCTCGAGTGACCAGATTGAGAGTTCAGGCCTTCAGTGTGCTAAGATACCTGACTCTAAGCCTGACAGTTATTTCAGAAAAACGTTGAGGCAGTAAGTCAAGCCAGTCCCATGTTCATCAATATTTCAGGCAGAACACTGTAAGGGAGTCTAACACCTCTGTGGATCTTGATGAATAAGAAGGGACTAGTGAGATGCAGCATGGGAGATGACAGTTAACTTTCAAGTAGAATAAGTAAAGAATTTGAGGGTTTATGGTGGTTGGGGGTTTGTATTTGGTTTATGCATTTTTGTCTTTATTTTGTTATTTAATTTGATTGGCTGTTATCAGAAATGATGATTTCAGCTCTCACAGGGCAATGAACTAACTATAGTGCTTTTAAAACAGAACTAATACAAGATATTTCCCAGAAAAACAGCAGTTTTTTATGGATGGTGTGATAAAACCAGAGAGCATGTCATAGCAACTAACACATTGCCAATACAGCTGACTGGTTTGTTTATCAGCCTCACCATAATAGGTTTACTATCACTTCTTCCTCGGCTAAACATCTACATTATGATTTTCTGACAGGATCGAGAATTGGACTTAGTGACCCAGTTAGTCCTTTCTAGTTTTCTGCATTCATTTCACAGCAGTAGCATTATAAATAATATATATAAAGCCCCCCCATAATTATTATTGGTATTTTGTACTAGATACATCTCAGCTAATATATCAAATGGCAGCATATGTATAATGTCATTGTCTCCCTTGCTTTTTATATGAAATTTTGTATAGATAAGAGACATATGATTATGTCAAGATGTTTTGTATTCTCATTTCTTGTATTGTCACATATGCAGTCAAGAGCATTCTTAGTGTACTTTCCACAGGAGTTTTTGTTGTGCTTTGTTTTCATTGTCTTTGTTCATACCCTGTTTAATTCTAGTGATAGCTTTAGATATAATTTTGTATACTTAAGTAGATATGGAGAATTACAGTATCAGATCAATATCTAGAACCAAATTCATTATGTGTATGCTCACAAAAAAATTGAAAAAGAGAAAGAACTGAAGGAAGCAGATATTTTTCCACATTTCTACTTTGTTAAGTCTATAAGGTTCATGAAATAAGGTATTCTGGGACAGATCCTGAGGTTAGGATGTAAAATCAGCTTTTTCTAGTGCTTTTACATCCTATTTTCCTGACAAGGAATTGGGTATTTTTGTGATGTGTTTTCATTATATGGTTGTGGGGAAAATATTATCAGTTCTTACTCCTGCATTCCAGCAGCATGCTAGTCTAACAGGTATTTCATGGATATTGCTACTTCTTGGCAAATGAAGCCTTGTTTGATAGAATTTCAATTTTGGTAAAAAAAGATAAAAATGTACTGAATCTTCTGCTATGAAAAAGAAAATGTTTAAAGCTGGCTAATGCTATTACCACCAGATATAAAATCAGGTTTCTGAACTCTGTTTATTTTCTTGTGTCTGTGTGATGTGACAGGAGAAGGTGATGACTGCAGTTAAAGGGAGAAATCAGTTACAGTGCTGTTCATAAATATAGTTTATTCAGCAATAATGTCTCCTCTCTCTGCTTTTTCCTTTCTTCAAAGGGCCAGCTTCTTCATGAGTTTCTGATTTTCAAATTTTTTATTCTTTAAAATGCTTACATGATGTTAAAGAGGGCCTATAACATCACTCTGATGGATGGAATATTTCAGGGGGACTCGCTTACTTCAAAGCAAGATATTCCAAAGGGATCTTCAAGATAGTTAAAGTACAAGCTCAGCTTGATACTGGGCTCAAATATTTAAAATAATGCTGTTTTTTTCACTTTATTCCTATTAAAATTTTAAATGGAAACTCTGGGTATAATAATTAAAAATGCACTGAGCTTTCACCCTCAGTTTATTTCCCTTTTTCTTCATTTGTGGAACATTGCTACTAAAACCTCATTATGTCAATACCTTGCCAAAGCTGCTGGCTCAAACTGCATCATGAGTTCCACTGTGTACTGATGCCTGATATGCTGTTTGTTGGCACCCACCAGATGCTCACTGCTGCTGCAGATGCACTTAGTGTTCAAGCAAAAATCCCATAATTTGAAAATCTGAGCTTCTATTAGATTCCAGTGTAAATGATTTACATGGATGGTGTAATCCATTTGAGTAAGCTGGTGCTTAATTTGAGAGGAATTTTTTATTCTTCTAGCAAAAATCTTTTTCAAGATTTCAATATTATATTATTTGATGTGTAAATTTCCAATACAAATAACTGCTCAAACTACCCTTAATTTTGTCTTCTTCAGTTTTTGCTAAAGAAAGTGTTGAAGCATTGTTTCCTTAATTATAATTAACTAAGGTTATAAATCCCACTTACACCGTTTACTTTGAGTTCCAAAACATAGAATTTCTTTATGATACAACCCCCCAACATTTACTGTGTAAATACATCATACTGTCATATACTATATATATTAGCAATACTTGACAGAAAAGAATTAGGACACCCTGGTTGGCTTTGGGTTGGCCAAATCACACACGGTCAAATGACTTTCAGGCAGTATTGGGAAATTAATACGGCTAAGAATGATTCCCAGGATGCAGTTCAAATGCAGGAGGCCAGCTAGGTTTATTGGCAATGCAGCAGGTTGCTTCATGCGAGCTGACCTCTCTCTGAGGCTGGTGCTGGACACATTCAGGTCACCAGTATGGATGCTCATGGCCCTGGGGCTCATGCTTGCTGATTGCCGCATTGGCATGTAGCAGAGACCTTTTGGGCTCATCAGCACATGCTCTCAGATGTCTGTGTTACAGTTTCTCTAATTAGCCAGTGCACTGAGTTAGGGGCACAACAGCCTTACCTTCTGAACACCCTGGAGAATTGCTTTGTCAGCTATTTTGGAAGGAGCCCTGTTTTAGGACTCACCACAGCCATGGCAAAAACTCTTACTATGATCAAAATAAGCTTTATTGCTCCACAGAAGTGAAAAAAAATATTTAGCTCAAAACATTGAATGAACAACTAGTTGCATGAATAAAACATGAACTAACACTAAAACTTCTCCTTCGCTGTTCCAGCGTTTCACCAAGCTTCTGAAGCCACCTTGTAGGTTTTGTTACTTGCTCAAGGGACAGCATGCTCTAAAGAGTTCTTTTCTCTTTTCCCTTTTCCATGAGACAACTGTTATATCTATCAAGAAAGATTGCTGAGAAGAGTTTGTTTCCTCTGTAGTACAAGATACTCTTCCCTCATGATACAGCTGTCCATCATTCCCTGTAACTGGGTATTGGGAGGTCACATGAGACAGTGGTTGACGGTGTCACTTCCACTCTTTCTCTAAAACGACTTGAGTATTATTTCTACTGTGTATTTATTAAATTTCATTAGAATATTTTTGCCTTTAGTTTTCAGTCTTCCTTCTTTTGCTTACAGCTTTATCAGTCCAAATGATATGTATTTTTTATGAGCTCTGTGTTATGAGAAATAATGCATAATGTATAAAGTAAAACCTTTTAGGATTCATGTTTAACTCACTATAACTTTTATATGCTGTCTACATATAACATTCAAATATTATTAAACATTCTTCTGTGCAGGAAATTGAAAAAAATGTACACTGCCTATTTGATAATTTGAAGGAACTTTGTAACAAAAATAAATTTAATATGATGTCAAAATTTGTGTAACGAACCTATTCATAAGCAACTGTACAAATCCAGTTTAGCAATCTACTGCAAAGCAAAACCACTGTGTAATTATTCTGCAACTGCAAGTTAATTACGTAGATATAATAGCATCTAAATTTTACTTATACTGTCTTTTTTCAAATTATAGTAATTAACCTTGCAGCTACTAGGTTTTGGCTTGCAAAACAATAGCACATATGACCTGGTTAAGCACAATTTTTCTACTCCTATGTTCACTTCTTATGAAAATCTTACATAAAATACTGACATAGCATCATTCACCAGCTAATTTAAATTGAGAATTCTTTCAGTACAATAACAATATTTTTTAATAATATGCTACTGAGTTTTAAACAATGCCTATCTGGAAATAAATGAATATATAATAGAGGTATATTTATTTCTAAATTTAAAGTTTGGCCATAAAATATTAAGATACTCAGTTCTGGGGTTAAGAAGCTTTATAGTGCAGTATTGCAGACTTTCTCTCTTTTCTGAGTTAAAAGCTAAGGTTTGTTTTCATCTTTCCTAATTTTAGATACCTAAGATGGATGAATTGTATTTCCTTTCTTCATTTTCTGTAGAGGAAATAAGGTGACTAACTTGTATGTTTCAGGGGTGATTTTTCCCTATGTCTGCTGACTTCCAGAACTGATGGGTGCCAAAGTCAGTTTTTCCCTCTGCCTCTGTGCTCTTCTTTCTCATAGCTATTGGCACCCATAAGCCCAGCAGTCTAACAAAGGTGCACAAGAACTATGTTTGTACAAGGGTTGTGTACCAGCACAGGCTTTTCATATTCTTAGTGCGTGCTGTCTATATCTTAGGATTTCAAACTGAGGATGTAGTAACAGAATTTGAATATTTATTACTTTGCCAACTATATGAAACATCACCCTTTATTCAATAGCATGTGTTTAAACTTGTTTTGAGGCATTCTATATTTTCAGATTTACAGACACAAGGAAAAGTGAAATTCTATGTCCTGTTACCAGAAAGATTAATCTTTATGCCTCCTGTTACTATTCCACAAAATTGCTAAGTGCTGCAAATAAAACAAAGTGCAGGTCTTGTTTAGGAAGTGTTTATAGCCAAAACCAGAGATTATAGATGCATCAAAAATGAAACACATGCATAGGAGAGGAGTTGAAAGTGAAGTAATCCTCATTAATGTCTTAAGCAGTATTTTCAGAATACTTTCAGAATGTAAGTGTCCCTTTATTATTATCAGAATCACACTTTCAGTAGATACTTTAAAGTATCAGTAGATACTTTATGTGCTTTGTTGTCATAGATTTTCTTTTTATAAAAGTAGCCTAAGATCCCTCTGTTAAGCATCTCTTAAGCTGGACTCCAGCAGAACTACACTGTACCTCTAAAGGGGGTGTGTGGGGGTGTGGGGTGTGTAAGATGCAAAAGGTTTTAAACCTGTATGTTGCCAGGAGCATCTGAAAGTCTAATCATGACATGTTGTACATGCTTTCATTTCATGAGTCTGTTTGTTCACACCTAATCAATTATGTAATTTAAAATAATCAGATTAGGACATTTTGCCTCAGGAACAGACAGTAATTCAAAGAATTGCAGACACAGTAATACCAGCAACAGAGACTAGTGATTTCCTATTCCTTATTATGACAAACTTCAATTTAAAGTTAGCACATTTTATCATAAAAAGGAAAATAAAAAAATCCTGATATGAGAGTTTCATATCCATACATCTAATGTGCTACCAAGAAAGTGAACAAAAAAACCCTATGGCATAAATGAGGAAACTAATTTTATGAACATAGAAACAGAACTATATTATGTATTTGTGTTAGAGCAACACATTCATTACACTTTTTAGATGACTGTATATGCTGCTGTTTTCTCAATCCCCATCATGTTCTTAACTAACCATGAAATAATGTCATACCAGAAGCGATTGTTTGTTCTTAAACCTTTATTCACCCATATCCATAAACCTGAGAAAGAGTTTTCCTGTGGAGAAAAGTACACTAAAGAATTAATGGCTTCATGTGCTATTTTTTCTTTCTCCATGAGTTTCAATTTAATAGATATATCTTTTTCTTCTAGTGTAAGCACATGGGATCAGACTAAAAATATTTTTATTTCTCTGCTCACTGGAAATGCCAGTGATTATTCCCTCATGCATTACAAACATTTGGAATAATTGTTTTCATTACAGTACACACATAAGTTTGAATTCAGATAACTAAACTGGTTGTATAGCCTTTTAAATACATCAAAACTGGTTTTATGTTAGGGCAGAAAAGGGGCTGCTTAACTGTCACAAAAAATATCTCAGTATAAATTGATCATCAGTAAATTTAAGATGGTAATTAAGAGATGATGTCTAACCTTTAGAAGGGTGAGATTCCCTAGCTGTAGTGTCATCACTGGGTGAAATTAAATCAAGTTTAATATATTTCTAAAAGACATCAAAAATGGATTGTGCTTTTGATAGTGGGAGGGTGAAGTCAGTGAGCCAGATGTCCTCTTCTATATCTCATCAAGGTTGAAAGAGACAACCTTTTGCATTAGATGCAAGTTGCTGTGGTTCAGTAAAATAGCTAACAATTTAACTCTGATTACAAAAAATGTTTTAGCAAAAATGGTTCATGGGAAGCATATTAGATACATCTAAATCTGCCAACTGAAGTAAATAGGTTGTTGGAAGGGTAGAAAATGCTGATGGAGGAACAATAACCTGAATAGCTCAACCACACCAGGAAACAGGCAATTCACCAAGGTTTTTGTTTCATCTATATAATTTTTGCCCAGGTAAATTCCCTGAAGTTTTTTGTTTTGTGAGCATTTCATGTCTAACCTGCCTCTTAAGTATATGATATGAAACCATTAACATTCTTCTCTTGTTTTCTTACACATAGATTGTTTTAGAAACAGGCACAGCCTGATTCAAAGACCTCTGAAAGCAAAGGACAAACTTTCATTAAGCTTTGGCAAAAACACCCTTCCTGTGATTACTGCTCTTGTAGCATAAGATGAATAGTGCAGTGACAGATATTTTCAATTTATCAGGGCTAGGTTTCACTGAGCTTGCTGCAATCTGAAGTCAACCTCTCTTTGTATTTTTACATCTACACATTCACATGTTTCCTATATACTTATACATTTGAAAGGTGTAATTAGGGAATATCACTGAGACAGTTTGCAGCTCTGATATCCTTGTCTTCTGATTCAGCATAACAGGAAGGAATGAGTGTAGAAAATTATCATTTTGTAATGTCTGCCATAGCCAAATGTATCAGACCCTGGTAATTTTGTCCATCGGTGCACACACAGTAAATTACTTCTATTCATAGACCATTGTGCATTTCCTTTAAGTATTCCTGGAAAACATTTCCTACCTATAAGTTTTGAAATAATCAACCTTTGCTTTTATAGCACCATTCTGTAAAATCCACTCATATCACTTTCAATAACAGAGATAAGAAAAATGAAGCCATACTCTCCATTTAAATCTGAAATATCTATATTCTTGACTACCTTCACTGAAGACTTTTCAGCTGTGGAACTTCCCATAGCTTTATACCTTTAGGAGCTCTTCAACTACAAAACTAAAAAATATGCATAGTATACAATAAAAGTATCCATAAGTATCCTGGTCGCTGAGGAGAATGTGAAGCCAATTAGACCTTTGATTTAACTCTACAAATCAGGTCTTAATTTCATCATTTGGGAAAATTAGAAAATATTTTCAAACAATTTCTGCAGGCCACAGTGCGGCTGCTGAAGGGCAGCTGTGGGATTACTCACAGATCCTCATGGATGTCAACAATGTGGATGTCTGCAGCTGAGCTGGGCACTTTTCAGGGTCATGAACAAATATAGCATCTCTTCAAGTGCCTGTTTCTCCCTTTCAGTCATTAAAGGCGTTGAGCATGTTTAGCTCTGGTTAGATATCTACAAAAACCCTTCCTGTTAACCAAATGAGTTTTGGCATGAACTATATCCTGACATCATAGTGACTCTTCAGTTTAATAGCCAAATAGAAAACAAATCCAATAAGAAACTCAGCAAATCCCACTTCAGGTTTGTGTAATAAGACATAAGTACATGAGTTCACGTATTTTAATAGTGATGTGTAATGTCATAAGAGTTTTGGAAGAAAACAATGCCGTGAAATGATGAAGCAGAAGCCATGTTCACCAATTAGAAAAACTAAAATATCAATATAAGTATGTGAATAGTAAAGTTCGAAACTTAGACAAAGTCCACACAGGTGCTGCAATGCATTCAAAAGCTAGTTACTCAGTAAAATGAGGCACTAAATGGATTAAATGTGTAAACTACATGCCAGATTTTATCAGATGGTTCATTGACCCCTATTCCCACAAGTCATCCAGAGAAAATTATATTAGCACTTTGGGCACATGTTGAGAGCAGAGCTAGAGAACCTGCCAAACTACATGTAAAACTGGGCAGCTTCAGAATTATGCAGAATGATGAAATGAAAGAAATTCTCATATGAGCAATACTTCAAAGAGAGTAAAAGTTTGTGATTCCACTTGGAGTTCAAAACCTCGAAGAACAGGAGGGAAAGGATTCTCCTGACCTATAAAGTGAATTTTCTACTTCTGTTCATCTCACTGTCTCCCTGGATGTTTTGCAAAACTTGTTCCTGTCCTGAACTCTGTCTGATTTCTCCTTCAAGCACTTTGGCCCATGTTGGTTTTTGATAGCTTTATTTTATTTTGTAGGCTTCCCTTGCACCAATTTATTTTTGGGAGGGTTTTCTGCCTTTCCTCTGTGTGTTAGAACACTTACAGAGGATACTTCAGTAGCATCATACATGTCCAACATATGTTTTTGCTGGTAAAATGTTATCTTGTCCTATGGAATAAGTGTTTCTATTCTGTATATAATTCAAAAGTAGTTTTAGTAGTAAAAAAGACAAAGAGTTACAAGGTCACTTACCTCGTGCTGTCAGGATGCATCTATGCTTTTATTTGCACGTTTGCTGACAAGCTCTTTCTTCCTCTGGCAGGCTTAAAGCTTACTCCTTTCATCTGCTCCCAAGGTAAATGAAAGTCCTATATGCAAACAAGGATCTGTTGAAACAGACCTTCTTCTCACACCATGCTCTCCTGACCTGAGTTTGCTTATTCAGTTATAGTGGGATTCCAGTCATGCAACTATGACTGAAAATGAATCACCTAGTGTTAAGACACATTTGGTCTTTTAGCAATCCGGGGATTTTCAGACTGTGTCAGGTACCTTCTTTTCTTCTTTGTGAAAAGTAGCACATACCCAAGGTGGACACGTCTCTATAATATTTTCTTTCCTGGCTCACCTGGAGGACATCAATGATGTAGCAATCAGGAGTGTTAACTCACTCTGCTGTCCACTCTCTCCCAAAACCTCCATAGCCAAAGTCTTGCCCTAAAAAAAGAGGGCAAACTCCTTCCTGCTCCTCATGGAGGAGTCTGGGCATCATAGAGCTTGCCAGTTGCAAATTCCTGTCTTTCTCACTTCCTCCAACACTGGAAACATTGGTTTCCCTCATCATTTCCCTGTGACCAATTCTTTGATTGGAACAACAAGCAAGAAACACGAGGGGTTGGTGATAGAGGCAGTTAAAAATATCATAGCGTGAGCAAAACTCATTCTAGTTCTATCAGAGAGCCAGCAAACTCTTTGCATGGTTGCAAGAAGAACTATATTGAGGACTCCTATAAAGGTTTAAGTAATGACTCAATGCAGAAAAGTAAAATAAAGCCTTCAGAGTTCAATAAACTGTAAAATTTGCTTTCAGTCACTCATATACACGTTCAGAAATTCCAAATTACAATGAGAAACAGAGATTGCAAAGGTGTCTGTATTTTTATTATGTATGCAGTAAAACAAGCAAGACCCACACAGATTTAAGTAGACTGCAGCTACCTCTGTCACAATGAAGAAATAAGCTACTTACTTTTGACCAAAATGGGTCAAAAGTAATAGGTCTATGGGGGCTTGACCTTGGCTGGATGCCAGGTGCCCACCAAAGATGTTCTATCCCTCCTCTCTTCAGCTGGACAAAGGGGAGGAAATACAATGAAAGGCTCATGGTCAGTATAAGGACAGGAAGAGATCACTCACCAGTTGCCATCATGGCAAAAAAATACTGGACCTGGGGAAAATTCATTTTTTGCCAATCAAATCAGAGAAGGTAATGAGAAATAAAGCCAAACCCAAAAACATCTTCCCCCTAACTGCTCCCTTCTTCCTGGCCTTAAATTAATTCACCATTTTCTCTTCCTTCTGCCCCGCAGCAGTGCAGGGGAATGAGAAATGATAGCTACAGTCAGTTCATCACACATTGCGTCTGATACTACTTCCTCTTTGGGGGGAGGACTCCTCACACTTTTCCCCTGCACCACTGCAGACAGTCCTCTATGAACTTCTCCAACGTGAGTCCTTCCCATGGACTACAGTTCTTTATTAACTGCTCGAGTGTGAGTCACTTCCATGGGGTGCAGTCCTTCAGGAACAGACCGCTCCAGAGTGGGTCCAGTCCTGCCAGCAAACTTGCTTAACCTGGATCCTCTCTCCACTGGGCCACAGGTCCTGTCAGGAGTCTGCTCCAGCACAATATAGGCTTATAGCCTCATTTGGACACCCCCCTGCTCCAATGTGGGGTCCTCCAGGGGCTACAGGTGGATATCTGCTCTATGGTGGATATCCATGGGCTGCAGGGGAACAGCCTGTCTCACCATGGTCTTCATCATGGGCAGCAGGGGAATCTCTGCTCTGGTGCCTGAAGCATCTCCTTCTGCTCCTCCTTCTTCACTGACCTTCAGGTCTACAGAGCTGTTGTTCCCACATATTCTCATTTCTCACTTTGGCTATAGGTTTTTTTGTGCATTTTCCCCCCCATTTTTTCCCCTTCTTACACATTATCTGGGAAGTGCTACCATGGTTGCTGATGGGCTCAGTGTTGGCTACAAGTGAGTCTGTCTTGGGGCTGGCTGGCATTTGCTCTGAAAGACGCAGGGGAAGGTTCTAGCAGCTTCTCACAGAAGCCAACCCCTGTAGCTCCCCAGCCACCAAAACCTTGACACACAAACCTAATAGAGCAATGTTAACGGTATGACAGTCTTATCATGTAGTAAAGTACCTTGTCATTGCAAGTGCATTTTATTGACAAGAGAGAATTTTGGGTTAATTACCTGATTTCTCAAGGCTCTCAACTATCCACTTTCTAACCAGTAAGTATTGAACATTTGGTGATCTCTGATTTCTTACAGTCTTGTACTGCCATTCAGGTTGTTAGCCACTTACCGATGATTGTCCTGGGAATGCCCTGACTTTCAGAACAGCAGTGTGTTTTCTCCTGCTTAAGACTGTCAATAAATCTAACAGGTTCAGCAAGAAAAGCGCATCCTTGTTTGTCAGGCAGAGGGTACACAAAGACATCCTCAGATTGCCAGTGTGAGATTTAATGGATTGGATTACACTGACTATGCACTAGTATTTCATACCACTAACCATCGCCTCATAAAAAGCTTATTAGTGAAATGTTCCATGGTATCTTAAGGGAAATCCTGTTTCAGGAGACTTAATTCTTACAGGAAGCAAGCAAGATTTGCACAGGTAGGTAAAACACTTCAGAGGCAGCAAAAACATTGCTTAGATGCTGCACTTCAGTTATTTGCCCTTAATGAAGCATCAGTTCTTTGACAGCTTTTCTACATATATTGTAAATATAGATCTAGATCTTAGAATCAAAATAATTTAAGGTTGGAAAAGGCCTCTGAGATGGAGTTCATCCATTAATCCAGCACTGTCAAATTCACCACTAAACCATGTCCCTAAGAACCACACATACATGTTTTTTTAACATTTCCAGGGATGGTGGTTCCACCACTTCCATGGGCAGCCTGTTCCAGTGCTTGACCACCTTTTCAGAAAAGCATTTTCCCCTAATATTCCTAAATCTCCCATGCTGCAACCTGAGGCCATTTCCTCTTGCCCTATTGCTTGTTACCTGGGAGAAGAGACTGACCCCCACCAGGCTACAACCCCCTTTCAGGTAGCTGTAGGGAACCATAAGGTCCCTCCCGAGTCTGCTTTTCTCCAGAATGAACAACCCCAGTTCCCTAGAGTAATTCTTACAGGTGCAGGCAATAGTCTTACATATAAAAATATACATGCACACATATGTGCTGTTGCAAATGTGCGCCTTCCATTGCTCTTGCATACTGAGGTGAGAGAAATGATCATGTAAAAAATCCCAGTTTCCTTTGACAACCCAATACTGGCCTCCCCCAGGAGAAACTGCTCGGCCTTGGTATTCTCACCTTCTCAGCTTGGGGTAGCTTCATCCTACATGAGGGCCCTTTGCCCAGAGTTGTAGACATCTTGCCTGCTCTTTCCCATGGGAGATTTTGCTGCCAATGAGTAACCCTGTAGCCTGTTTTCTGGTGATTGACATCATCAGGCCCAGAACATTTAACTATTTAAGTCAATTGTTGCTTATCTTTTCTGAAGTATTCAGTGTAGCATATGAACAGTGATCAAAGGCTGATTAATAAATAAAATGGATTAAATAAGAAAGAGGAGGAGAGTAAGTAAGATAGAAAGTAAATAAAGAGAAGGATAAGGAGGCTCATGCTCTTCTCATTCTATTGGGATTTATCACTGTCTCCTGTAGAGTTGATTTAGTTGTCTTCAGTCTTTTCCCATTTATCTGGATATTTGTAATCCCACCAAAAGAAATAGAAGTTCTATTTCCAAATCATACATGATGACTTTGGAGGAGAGAGTTTAAAATTCATTACAGGCATAAAAACAAATCAAGCTGACAGAATGCTCAAATATACTGTGCTGCCTGCATTTATAATTGGAAAACCCTCCACTGCATGAAATGAGTGAAACAGAGCAGATGAACCAGCAGACAAGCAGGAGACCAAAATTAAACAAGTTTGTGTAAATAAATTCTACTTATCAGACTCCAGGAATTCATTTTTTTCCTATATTTGGCCTTTCTATCAAATAATGTGAGTAAATACTGGTTGGAAATGGAGGGCAGAGAACATCTGGAATGGTTTTCTATTTTTTAGGTTTTTTCCTTCAAGCAAATGATGGCAAGGGCCCGTGTTTAGTTTTGGGAGGAGAAGAAAGACTGAAAGAAGGTGTCTGATTATGATTCCTAATGCTGTGGGCTCAATTCTCCTTTGGGATGTTCTAAATCCACTATTGGGGAGCCCAATTTGCTTTTCAGATATGTACTATAAGATGCAAAGTAGAAGTCTGGCTTTTCCTATACATCACTCTAAACATCACCAGAGGGTTTTGGTTGGGAAACTATTTACCTAGATACTGAACACTAGTTATATATCCATTCATAGCACAGTTTAGTAAAAATTACATATACTAGCTCAGTTTTGATCATATAGTTAAAGGCATACTTTTTTTCCTTTGAGCAGTTATGGGTTAAACATTTAGTATTTCTGTCTTTTTAACACAAGTCCGAAACTGCTGAAGTGAGCACTTTCCCAAGCCCCCTAAAACCTCCTTGATAATAAATACTAGATAAACAGTTGAACTGGCCAAACTTGGTGATAGTCCTTGGTATTTATGTGTGTCACAGGGGCAGTGTTTAGGAAGAGGGCTTGATTGGTAGCAGGAAGTCAGCTTTAGTGTTGAGGCAATGGTCCATGTAATTGTGAGCCATTTCTCATTGAATTTGATACAACTTCACACAGGCTGAAAATCAAGCAATGCCAAGTCACTACAACCAAGGAGACAATAACTACACGTTAGTCCCACAGTGCATGGTGTCTTTTCCAGCCCTTCCACTCTGTTGGTAGCATGATTGAACTCATACTGCCTTGGATTTGACCAGTTTTTCTCCCAAAATGATTTTGCCCTGACACTTTTCCTGGGATCCAAGTAATTTGTCATTTTTGCTTATAACATCCACTAATTTCTAAACCAGTGGGAGTCAAATGAATTTTTTGTGCTTGGCAAGAAATTATCAGATGAGAACAACTCTGGAATGTGGTTAGAAATGTGAAATAAATCTAATTAGAGCCTGTTTCTGAACTGCTGGACCCAGTATGGTAAAAGAAATTAGGAAGAGAACAATCCATGAACAGTTATGTCTGTCTGCTGAAAGATGTTATTTCAGAAGAAAATTTGACATAAAAATGTGAACAAGCCCTTCAAGTCACAGAGTTTTATTTGTCTTTTTTGGAATTGATGATACACCAAGTGCTGTGCAGTGGAGACATATATAGTGGTGTTTAGCCATCAGTACTAGCTCTGACATTGATATTTAAACGTCAGACATAACCACATGGAATTTTTTTTTTATTTGTCCTGGCCATCTTGTCAGGCAGATGACAAAAGTAAGTACCAGTGCTTACATTCATTTCCAAGTCATAATCATTCAAAACTGAATATTTTAGAAATAGATATACAAGTTACTAGTGGCCAATAGATTCAATATTTATTTGCTTTTTTGCAGTAGCACATCTATGAGGTATGGAAAAACCTCAAGCTCAACTTGGATAAACATCCACAAGCTCAAAGGCTTATCCAGACCTAAAGAGCCTGCAAAACAAAGCAGAAGCTTTGTGATTTCTGCTGCCTTCCTTAGAAGCCAGAAAATGGAAGTTCAATGGATCTTACAAAATAATTTGGAACCTTTGTACCTTTTTATCCTGAAATTTGGATAAGCTTTTCAAGGAGAAAGTTTTCATGCCCATAAATTTTTGCAGCAATCCCAATTTGAAAGCTTATTCAGGGACAAAATGTATCTTGCGCTTCTGTGCTAAATTCCTCAAAGGTTATATGCACAGTGATCAGTACTAACCCCAGAGAGGGCTCAAAGCTTTCTGCTATTAGAGAGGTAAATGTTATATCATTGAGGATAGGAATGGATGTTGGGGTGAAGGAAGGAGGAAGAAACCTTTAAATCTTCTTAAATCTGGTACTGTTTTTCTCCCTGTAAAAGGTGCGTTTAATAACCCAGGAAAATGTATTGCATGTTTCCTCTGTTGATTGAGTCTCACTTAACAAGTCTAAACAGAGGATGGGACCCGAGGAAGTTCCACATTGTCATCAACTTTGACTCTCTGGATCCCATTCCCTAGTTCATCTACCTACCCAAATTTTCCAAATAATCTGTTTGGGAAATTACTTAATTACCTGTCTCCCAAGAGTTCTGTGAGACTATTTAATTAGTCTGTAAGGTGTTCTTGAAACTATCTACTTATTTTATTTATTTTCTGTCTGGTTAATAAGTGGTCGAAGTGTAAACTCTATTCAAAGTCATTGAAATTATGTCAGGCTTTTTTCTTTCTTTTTATTTTTTTTATTTCCAGCAGGCTGAGCAAAAAGGGAGACAGTGACTAAAGAGCTCAGACTTTGGTTGTAGCGCCTTTTAATACTTGTCAGTGCCAGATTCAACTCCCTAGTCAACCATTCCCTTGACTTAATGACAGAAAAGGTCTATTTCCCAGTTCCAGAGCTAGATGACGATGATGGTAATTTCATTATATTTTCTCCATTGCTTTCAACTTATCCTTTTAATTAAAATGTAAAGGAATGACAGATCCCCATGCTCACTCTAAGACTTTACTGAAAGTTCAACATCCCAAGTGGGACTTGAACTCACATTATCACAGAGCAAAAGTTCAAAGCACTAAAACAGGAACCATTAATGTGTCAAGCAAGTAAGCTAGCACTTACCAGGATCAATTTTCCACTTAGGCAGCCTTTGCCCAGTTGTGCTAACTCCCACTGAATCTATACCCACTAATGGATCAAAGCTGAGAGGCTAGGACTTCTTAAAACATTAATTCCCAAAGCTCATTAATATAATATTACAATTGCACCCACTAGCACTTCTATGAGAGGGAGTTGTTTACAGGTTTGTTTTAAAACAGTTGGCTTTGTTTTTTCTTGTTTTCGTGGAGGGAGGATTTTTGTCCCAGTACATAAGCTTACCATCTTGGTACTTCAAATTGTCTTGCAGTTTGGCTGATCATTATTTATTCAATAAATTTGCATGACTGTTCAACGAAATGCTAAACTACTATAGTAGTAATAAAAACAAATACAAGAAAGTGCGATATTCAGCAGCAAAAAGACTTTCTCATTGTCATGCGTTCTATCACAGTAACTTTTGGATAGGAGTAAATTCAGTAATTTGTCCTTGTATTTCCACACATTAGAAATATGGAAGAAAACTTTCAGTGAATGGCATTAGGACAATGAAAAGATAACACTGAATTTATCAAGGTATTTGAAAACAGTAACAATAGAAGGTCCTTCTCAATTTTTCTTCTCTTTCTTGCTTTTCATTGGCTTGGTTTTAAGAGGTGGGCTTAACAATATTCTCTCAGCTCACCCACTGTAATGTCCTCAGCCTCAAAATTCCTGCCTTGATGCAATTAGTGGAACAAAATCAGCAATTCAGTGGAGGAGCAACAGCATCAGCAGCAGATTTCTAGGTAAAGACTGTAAATCTCCTTGCTGCACAGATCCTCTTGAAATATCTACCACTGACTCAAGTTATAGACACCCACAGTGCTGCAGTTTTGAGGCCAGTATATTGCAAGAGAATCTTTCAGATTTTGATGTTATCTGGTAGCTTAATTGACCTGAAAGCATGATGTACAAGTGATGGTGTGCTAACAGTAAATAAAGGTAATTTTGCTATTGATCAGGTGTTCTTTAAAGGGATGATTAAAAGAAAACAAAGGGGTTTTTTTAAATCTTTTTTTCGCCTTGAGACAGAAGACCCTGTTGGATGGAAAACCAGTGATGCCAGGCAGAAATCTATATGTAAAGCACATTTAGTTTTACAATATCTACATACTTCTAGCCTGTGAAATGCACAAAACCTCAAATTACAAAATACCTATCTTTCAAAAACTGGGTCCTGAAGTAACTTCTGCAGCAATGCTTCTCTTTGCATATTAAAACACCAGAAGCACATTGTTGCACACTATAAAATGCATTGCCTTGCCATGGAAAATAGGAAGAGCTTGAAAAATACTTGTAAGAAACTCTCTGAGCAGAACCACATTGCTTAAAGTGCCTTTGGAAATAATATGGATTATACAGCAGACATTGGATAACCACACTGTTATTGCTCAGTCCTGCATGGATGTACAGGGGAGGTAGTGTGATTTAATTATTCACACAATAGTTTAAAAAATTCTGATAGGTATGAACTTGATGTTCTGAAACGACTGACAAAATAATAGAAGTGAGGATTTAATCTGCATGCATTGCAACTGGATACCGATCTATGTAATAATTCATAACATTCAGAGGTTACCTAACATCTTTCTGTTGTCAAGGTTGAGTTGATTTTTCATTATAAGCCATATTCTAACAATCCTACAAATATAATCTGTTGTAGGGGAAGCTGGTAGCAATCAGTACATTTAGGATTGCTAATGCATTTCATTATGAGGTATTACAGTGACTGTTTTTTCCTCTGAGAACCAGTGAGGCCATTGTCAATTTACTGTCACATAGACATTTTTTACATGATGAGGGGGTCCCTGTGTCATTTAGTGAAATGAGACAGAGAATTAAGTTTACAAGGGACATCATTAACAAATGCACAGCTTTTCAGCCTTAATAACATTTCCATAACCTTGTTTATTTTTCCTCTAAGAAACATTTAATACCACCATTCTAATTTCAATTATCCCTTTATATAAAAATGGCAGAGATTTTTATTCTTTAAGCCCAAAAGGCTTCCTCTTTCATGACATTCTTCTATTTTTGATACTACTCATTGTTCTCTTCTCACCTTTTGACATTTTTTTCAAAACTGTGTAATCAAAAATGTCAAAGGAAATTCAGATCACAAAATCCATGATGTTCTCTGTGAAAAGTCAAACTGAGAGTCTACTTGTGGCTGCACCTACATGTGGCATTAGTTTCTCTGCAGTTGTTGCTGAATTGACAATTGGCAAACATCAGATTCCATCAGAATGCCCTTCATTTGATGTTCATAGGTGATGAGGGATATTTCAGGCAAAATACACTGAAGATGATCCAGGATGAAGTCTTTTTCGTGCCCTCATGGATAGCAGTCAGGGATGTGCTCTTCACAATCCGAGCAGATTATGATTTCATCCTTATGAATATATGCTCATTATAGGGATGGACTGAGTGAATGGTTAACTTGCAGAAAGAAGAGCACTGAAATACACCCAAACCCACTAGTGACTTGATAGAATCAGAGTGGTTTGATTTGGAAGGGACCTTAAAGATCATCCAGGGAGACCTTCTGCTAGACCAGGCTGCTCAAAGCCCTGTTCAACCAGGCCGTGAACACTTCCAGGGACATGATATTCACAGCTTCTCTGGACAGCCCTCTGTTGGTATGCCAGGCACACAAAGGTACAGACCAACACAAGTCACTCTGGCTAGAGCATCAAACACTGCAGAACAGGATTCTTACCTGTGTCATCATATGCATATTGAATGATCAATAAATGTTCTTAATAAGCACAACATTTTGGGTGATCATTTTGCATTATGTGACCTTTTGCATTTTATTAAGGAACTCACACACAAATAATAACTCAGTATTGTTATGAAGCAGAATAAGATGTTGATATTTGAAGCAAAACAAATTTGTATGTACATCTTAAATTTCAATCTATCAGCATGTATATATTTTTCTGTTTTCTGGCAGCATCCTAATAAAATGAACTTGTTTCAGATAAAGAGGTCTATCACCCTCAAGCTGGGCAGATTTCTTCTTTCTTTTTTTTTTTCTAGGAATGTCCTGGAGATAATCATCATTAAATTAAAGTCAGTAGAGGTGTGTCCGTGGAGCAGGGATGCTTATGAAACTTAATTTTAAAAAATGTAGGTTTTAAGCTGTCAAATATTCCTGTAACATATACTGCAAAGCTTTGCAGTGTAAGGACTGGAAGGTGTGGAGACTAATATGAAAAGGGATCTTGGGTTCATGGGTGCTACATTGTCTAGCTTTACCATTACTTATTTTATATTTATAGGCAACTTGTCCAACATCCAAAGCACATTTTTTGTATGAAAATAACAGTCCATATCTGAAATTGTATTAAAAAAATCATTGTCTAAAAGTTTGTCATTTCAGATGAGCTTCTGAATGTCAGTACCCCTTTTACCATACATGCCTAATAAATATAACACAATTATCACACAGCATATTTAAGCAGTCTCAGGATTAAATGCATCCAAGCATTAAAAAACAGAGCTTGTATCAAGATTATTCAATTTATAGTCACTGTGGAAAAATAAGAAAATTGATGTAATTTAAACCATTCAAAACATCTTAAAAAAACCCCAGATTTTTTTGTTAATTAACAACCGAACCCAAGAAAGTCAATGTCAAGGCAGTTGGTCACAGACCAATGTCTGTCACAGATTATATCCTAACTATAGATTCTGCTAATGGGTCTTTTTTCATGCACCCTGCCATTAATTCTAGATCTGTGACTGGTAGCAGTTAGGTAAATGTCAAATTAAGTTCAGCAATGACCAGATATTGTATTGTGATGCACATGGGTTAAAATTAAAAATGCTGGTCTGTAAACAGTTTCTCAAGCCTGTGTGTGACAGGCAAATATTTTTATTTTTTGTGACAGAATCACAGAATCAATTAAGTTTGAAAAGACCTGAGATTATTGAGTCCAACCTTGGACCAATCACTGCTTTGTCAACTAGACCATGACACAAAGTGCCACATGCAGCCATTTCTTGAACACTTCCAGGGATGATGACTCCACCACCTCCCTGGGCAGTCCACTTTAATGTTTAACAATGGTTAACCCTTTCTGTGAAAAAAACCTCCTTCTAAGATCCAACCTGAACCTCCTCTGGCACAACTTGAATCTGTGTCCTCTGATCACAAGCTGCATGGGAAAAGAGGCCAACCCCCACCTTGCTAGTGTAACCACATTTGGTTGTTCCTGTTGTTTCAAATGCTCTTTGCATCACATTCTGCTTTTCCATCAATTTGCAAAACACATCTGAAAATATTTCTTCTTTGCTGGTTTTTGGATCACCAATGTGTATATTACAATTTCAAAAATTCTTTCAAGAATAATTTATCTAAAAAATATCCTACAACATTGAACATAATGACAGTACTGTATAATATTATTGTTAACAATTAATTTGTGTGTAGTTCTGTGCTCTCTGAGTTTTTCCAAGATTGGCAGAACCATATGAGGTTCAAGTTGTTCATTGATCATTTCTCTCACAGGAATAGAAAAAGGATCCACAGGAGGGAGACAGCCTCTGTTTTGCAGAGATGTTTTGTAATATAGCATTTAATATCTTTCAAGAGATGAAAGGTTTCATTTTTAATTAAGCAGAGGTAATGAGTTTCTCTTGAACGTGTTGGATACAAGGATGATAAGGTCTTAGCTACTGATCGGATTGTCATGTGTCTTGGTCATCTAGTTGGTGTAGTAAACTAACACTCAGAGGAAGGGAGGGAGTGTGGCAACGTAAAACCTTAAGTTAATTTTTGAGCTACTTTATGACCAAATGGCAAACAAACACAAATTAGCACAAATTAGCACAAAACTACAGGAAACCTAAACTGGGCACCCTCTCCTGCCTGTGTTTCTGTCTTGTTTGTCTGTAGATTTGAATTCCTTTTTGCAGGCTTAGACTGACTTAGGCTGACATTTACAAGCTATGAGAATGAATTCCCTGGAAGTGTTCCAAGAGTGAACAGCCCATGTGTAGTAGATAGAAGACCCAGATGCAACGCTGACCTGAGGCGCTCAGCATTGTGCAGACACAGTGCATCATAGCAAGAGGTGAATGAAAAAACTGAGGAATGGGGTATCTGAATACAGGCAGCACTTTGAGAATCTCAGTATATCACTGCCAGAAGCAAACTGACTCACCGAGCCCTGTGTCAGCTCTCCATACATACATTGCTGTTTCACATGCCTTTGAAGGATTTTGGAGTAGCTCTGAGGAGCCAGTGAAGCACTGAGAGAATTTCTCACTTCTTCAAGGGAGAAGCCACAGCTGTGTGCCATGCCAAGTGTGTTAGCTTGGCATATAGCAGGATAGCAGGAAACACAGAATCTTTCAAAAGGATACAGGAGACAACATACAGAATGTATAATGTCTTTTCTGTCCATAGATCTCATGTTAGGAGGAGATCAAATACTACATTTTGAGTGCTGCTAAAATGACATTATCTTATATATTGCTTCAGTGTCAGATGATTGCTTTCTGTAAGTATCTAAAGCATAGAACTGATCTAATTTTAAAGTGATTGACAGTGCTGTACCATACCTTCCCTCAGCAAATGCACTGTTCGCATGCAACTTAAAAGCTCCCAGCATCAGAAAGGCCTGGCTGTGTCCTTGTTAGAAAAAGATGCAAAACAGTGATGATGGAGTATAGGGGAATAGGAAAGAATCCTTTTTTGTTGCTGTTGATTTTCTCCCTTAAAAAGTCCTGGGTAAAATATATTTAACATTTCTGTCCCTGTTCTTTACATTTATTCTCAATCTATTTCTAGCAATTAAACAGAAGCAAATAAATTAAAGGAAGGGGGAAGAAGAGTGAAAGTTGGTAGTGAAAGGAAAGCAAAGTATGAGCATCCACAGAAGTACTAAACATGGACAGGAGAAGTTATGGGGCCTTACTGCAGGGTTCCATGGTATCTTCCTTTTGTAGATTCTTTTCTTAGCAGGTTCATCTTATTCAACTCCCAGTAGAAGCGTTAGAAAGGGTGTCTGTCTGCTACTCCATAGCTCCATGAAATTTAAAGAAAATTCATATTTTTTCATGTCTCTTCATAACTGTTGAACTCACTTTGAAATCAGCAAGATTGCTCAAAACAATTTAAAGAACTTGCAGTCATGCAAACATGCGGACACACAGACAAGCACACCTAGGCACATACATATCCCATTAGGTCTGCGTAAGTTTATGGAATCAGGCTAAAATATTCCTGATGTGAAACATCTTGAAATTAAAAGTTTATTGCTGAAGTAAACCTGTTCTGATGAAGAACAGTGTAATATTTACAATCAGAAATGAGTACGAAAATGTACAGAAATCACAGTACAGTGAACGACTTGGGTTTTTCTTATTTTTTCCTTTTTTTTTCTTTTCCTCTTGAAAACAAGGTTATATGTTCAATACATGATTATAGGATGTTTGAAAAGATCTGAAATGGAAGATTTGCCCTTATCTGTCGAGAAATAAAAGGCACATAAAAGAACTGTAACACCAGAGAATCAATTGAATTGAGCTCATAGATAGTGTTTTAAGGCCTAATAGCAGGGGACTGCAAGAGACCAACATGACAGGGAAGGCAGGAGAAAGAAATACTATATGATTAGATAAGGGAGACAGGTAAGATTGTGATTATGGGTGATTTTAGTCTCCCTAGTAATTATAGAGAAACCTTTGAGATACTGGCTGATGGCATGTTGAATGACTGACATGGAAAATGAATATTTCCTGAAGCAATATATCAAGGACTCTGCTTACCATAATTTATTTCTAGATTTGGTGCTATTCAGTGTCCAAGATATTAATAATCATGTATGACACTGTGCATCCATTTGTCTCAGTGTAGAAAATATAAAATACAAGATATTTCCTGAAAACTGTTACCAGAATTTCAGCAGATTCTGAATGATGAAATAAGAATTAAACGGGAGGGTGTGGCAGCATGATTTTCTCCTGAAAAGGAAAGACCTACCAATACTTCTTACTGTGCATTGTCCCAGTGTAAGAACCTTTACATAGACTAGTTTCCAGAGTACCTTTCACCTTGTGTTGCACTTCTCAGTCTCTGGAGGTTTTGATGCATCTTGAATGTTATGAAAAAAACATTCTTAGTCATTTTAACTTGCTCTGTTGTTTTTTTGATGTCTCAAAGGATAGACAATCCACAATTTTTCTGTTCCACTATCTGAACCCTGTCATAGCTGACCTCCATCATGGTAAAAAAGTCCAGAACCAAGGGAATGGCATGAAGCTGTGTCAAGAAAGGTTTCAGACAGATATTAGGAAAAGATTCTTCACTCATAGGGTGGCTGTGCACTGGAACAGGCTCCCCAGGGAGGTGATCACAGCACCAAGCCTGCCAGAGTTCAAGAAGCACTTGGACAATGGTCTCAGGCACATGGTGTGATTCTTGGTGTGGTTTGTGCAGGGACAGGAGCTGACTCAATCACGCTTGTGGGTGCTTTTCAATTCAGGATATTCTTGATTCCATGATGTCTTTCAATTGGACTGTGCAGAGGTGAAAGGTCGTCTATCTCTGCCTGATATTGACACTCCTTCTACTACAGTCCAAGAGGCTCTTGACTTTCTTTCTCTCAAGGGTTCATTGCTGGCTAATGTATAATTTGGTATCTATCAGTACCACCAGCTCCACTTCTGCAAACCTGGTCTCCAGCATCTTGCCTCCCAGCCTGTCCTGCTGCCTCATGTTATTCCTCCCCAGGGCTAGAACTTGGCATTTCCTTTTGCTGACCTTCATAAGACTCATTTTTGCCTTCATCTTTAGCCTGTGAAAGTCCCTCTGAATGGTGGCACACCATCTGCTGTAGAGCTTCTCCCAGGTTTGAGTCATCTATAAACATGCTGAGAATCATTAATGTTGGAAAAGACCTCCAAGATCATCAGTCCAACCTTTGACCAAATACCACCATGCTCACTAAACCATATGAGGGTGCAGTCCATCCCACAATCCAGGTCATTAATGAAATGATTGAATATTACTGACACTGCTGTTAATTTTGGGTTCAGTACCAGTAACTGGGCTTCAGTGGACTTTGCTCCACTGAACATTTCCCTCTGAGCCTGGAAATTCATCCAGTTTTCACTGGTTGTCCATTTTTCTAGATTGCACGTCCTCAGTTTGTCCATGAAGTTGCTGTGGGAGACAGGGCAGAACATTCTACAAAAGCAAAGAGAAACAATATCCACTGCTTTTCCCTCATCCCCTGAGCCAGCCGTCCCTTCAGGGGAGGCTATCAGCTTGGCCAGGCAGGATTTCCCCTTCATGTCCTGTTTTAGTAAGGTCCTTTGCACCTCAGCCCTTCACAAAAGAAAAACATCTATAATTTAAATAATCCTTAAAAAATTAATAGGGAGAACA
>NW_008654418.1:0-15576 GCF_000695815.1 Acanthisitta chloris | reverse complement strand
AGAGAAAGAAACAAAAAGAACCTGATTCAAACTAAATTGAAAAATGCACAAGAAAGTTCCTAAAAGTGCCAATATAGTGGGGAAATTTTGAAAACTTATTGAAGGAAATGAGCCAAAAACTCCTGTAAGGGTTTCATAACAGGCTAGGTACATGCACAGCCTACAGTGCAACAGCCCACAGCAAATCATTTATTTCTGCCACAAAGAAGAAGTTCTTACCTATTCACTCTTTTCTTCATTTTCTTATTTTCATCTTAAAGCAATGAGAACTTACATCCACCTATGTATCACATGAGTACAAGTCATTTTAAGTGTTTTATCCCAGGTTTAATGTTATTTTGATTATCTCTTTGTTATTTCTTAGTATAATTACAGTGTGTGAAATTTCACACAAAACTTTAATGAGTTGATAAGGTTAGAGTTAAGTATTTGTCTATTGCACTTGATGTCTATTTGCCACATTTCATCCAGCATCCTCTCATAGCATAGAAATGCTGTCCCTTCACAAATACATAACATCTCATGGGGTATGAACAGATAATCAGGGGAACCGATGGAGTGGGAGGTTTTGGTTCAATTCTGTGACTGCATGCTACTTAGAATGTAAATACTTTCTCCTAAACTTTTGTGGACTGGGATGCAATACATCTTGCTTACACCTCAAGTAAGATAGAAACACCAGCAGTCAGCTAACAGAATCACAGAATCACAGAATGGGTAAGGTTGGAAGGGACCACAGTGGGTCATATAGTCAAAACTCCCTGCTCAAGCAGGGTCATTCTAGAGCACATTGCACAAGATTGCATTCAGATAGTTCTTGAATATTTCCAGTGAGGGAGAGTCCACAACCTCTTTGGGCAATCTGTTCTAGTTCATGGTCACCTGCACAGTAAAGGAGTTCTTCCTCATATTTAGGTGGAACTCCCTGTGCATCATTTTCTGCCCATTGTCTCTTGTCCTATTGCTTGGCACCATCGAGAAGAGCCTGGCTCCATCCTCTTGACAACATCCTTTCAGATACTTACATACACTAATAAGGTTCCCTCTCAGTCATCTCTTCTCAAGGCTGAACAGGCCCAGCTCCCCTCAACCTTTTCTCATAAGAGAGATAGTCCTGCCCCTTAATCATCTTTGTCACCCTCCCCTGGACCTACTCCAGGAGTTTAATATCTCCCTTCTACTGAGGAGCCCAAAACTGGACACAGTACTCCAGATACACCTCCCTAGGGATGAGTAGAGGGGTATGATCACCTCCACTGACCTGCTGGCAGTGGTCTTCCAAATGTAGTCCAGGATACTATTGGCCTTCTTGTCCACAAGAGCAAGCACTACTGGTTACTAGACAGCTTGTTGTCCAGCAGGATCCTCAGGTTCTCTGCAGAGCTGCTTTCCAGCAGGTCAGAGTGGTAGTTGGGGTTACTCTTCCCCAGATGCAGGACCTTGCATTTGCCTTTGTTGAACCTCAGGCAGTTCTTCTCAGCCCATCTCTCCAGCCTGTTGAGGTTCTTCTGAAGGGCTGAACAGCATTTTGGGGTATCAGCCACTCCTCTCTGCTTTGTGTCATCAGTGAACTTGCTGAAGTGACAACTACCACTTTATCCAAGTCATTGATGAATAAATTAAACAATACTGTGCCCAATATTGAACCTTGGGGCACACAACACAAAGAGAAACAATCCAGTCCACTCACTTTCTATGTCCATCTCATTGCAATTTTCCTAAATTTGATGCACAAATCCTCTTTTAACTTTCTACTTTATTGTGAAATTATCTAAAGTGCTCCAAAATGCCTGCTTTCTGCCTGCAGGGCTATGACAACTTCAAAATGGGTGGGCAAATAGTTTTCCAACCTACAGGCCCCTGAGGAAGTTTAAAAGGCTTATTATGTGATGCCTTTGTGCTGCACCATACAATAGCTGAGCAAGTTAGGAGCTCCACCCAGAAATGGCAGAATAGTGTTCTAGACATTACCTCACCTGATGTGATGACCTCATACCCCACATGTATCACAGGAAATTGCCCTAGGCAACTTCAAGGGGTTTCCAAGACATTGCTTTGTCATCCAGCACCAATGATGCAGGCATTCCACCCTTTCTTCCCTCCAGTTATCATGTATGTGCAATAATTTAGAAAACAGCTGTGAAAATTGCTACTTCATTTTGGAGCTCTGTTACATTTGAGCCTCTTCTGGTCATCTGAAGCCGAAATATGGTATAAAGCATGTATGGATTCCAGTACACTCCTGTTCTCCTGTACAAAATATTCCCCCTCTTTAAAGCATTGGCAACTATGAGGAGTCAAATTTAGTAGCCCCGTGACTCTTTCAGAAAGATATGGTTTATACCCATAGCATACAGGGCATAACATTTTATTTTGCAAGAAACTGTAGGTGTAGATTCACTTTGTAGAATCTTGCTTAAGACAAAGCAGCTGGGATAAAACAGCGGATGCTTGATATACATAATGGGGTCTGCATAATAGACTGTCAAATGGGGGCAATGGTTATTGCATGGGTGAATCTCTAAGGAATTTATTGTCTCTTCTAACTATTTTATTCTATGTGAATTATAAATCTATAAAATTCTTGAACACCACTAATCTCCAAAATACAACTTGAAATAAATTTTAAAATCGGGACTTACGTATATATATGCGTGTATGTGTGCATGCTGATGTGAAATCTACAGAATATTGAGACTTTTCAGGTTTGCTAGCTCCATTTCCTCACTCTACTGTCATTACAAAATTATATGAGTCAGTTGTAATGAGCAATACTAATAATTAGGGAGAGAATGCATGGGACAATGTACATTATCCTCCTGTCTTGTGCAATGTGGCATCCTGCTTAGTGCTTGAGTTCTCTCATTGCATATCCATGCTGGAAATAATTGTTTCCAGAAGATAGGTTAGAAATTGGAAGAGGTTAATTCTTCCCTTACTGTTGAGATGAAGTTGTCCTATATCATCAATGTAATATTTTACAATATTTACATTGTATACACACATAAATATTTACAATATGATGCTGAGATTAATTTAAAGAATATCCCTTCTTGTATAAGTCCCTGGACATCTCTACATATATATAAGTATACAAATCTATATTTATTTTTTATACATACCTATATCTCTTAGTTCTTTTCTTAGGACATAGTAACTTTCACACATTGCTTTTTCTGTCTTTCATCTCACATATAGATGAATGGAAAAAAACAATGGGGCAAGACAGAAAAAGAAGTATGTAAAACAATAAAGAGTGAAAATGTTCGATAATGATGCCCATAGAATGAGCAGCAGTATGACAATAATGTCAGCTAAGAGTTGCACTGAAATAGTTTGAACCTGCAACAATTATGCTTAAATACTAATAACTGTCACATACTAAAGCAATTAAATATATTCTTCTTAAAGAAAACTCTATAATAAGATGAATATGCTTATAAAATTCATGAATCATGAAGACATACATGAACTGTTGAAAAGCTTGTGTAGAACTGAGGTTGTGGTGAGTCTCTTCTCCCAGGCAACTTGTGATAGGACAAGGGGAAATGGCTTCAAGTTGTAACAGGGGAGTTTTAGGTTGGATATTAGGAAAAAAACCTTCACTGAATGAGTGGTCAAGCACTGGAACAGGGTGCCCAGGGAAGTGGTGGAGTCACCTTTCCTGGAAGTGTTCAAAAAACAAGTATATGTGGCACTTCATGGTGTGGTTTAGTGGGCATGGTGGTATTAGGTCTAAGGTTGGACTTGATGATCTTGCAGGTCTTTTCCAACTTTAATGATTCTTTGGGTCTATGAAAACACATAATAGCCTTGTTTTGTGTTGTTTCCTTCCCTTGGTTCTCCCCATTTCTTGTTGCTGTTTTATCATTGTCTTATTCTCAGTTTTTCAACTTAAAATGATTATTTGTCAAACTTGAAAACAGTCACATATGTGCTGCATCTCAGCAGGGCTACTGACGGCACAGAATGTTAAGCATGTTCAGGTGTTTGCAGTACTACTTAGTTCTGATTGATCTGTATGTGTAAAAGGAATTATTTATCGTGATTCACAGGTGCATATTTTTTCCATGTAGTATATTCAACAATGCTTTGAATGACACAATTTTAAATAATCATTGCTACAAACCCTGTGATAATCCTTGCAACAGGACACTTATAATATCTGTTGATAGAGGATGCTACTGACTCATCAGTAGAAAGATGTTCTCTTGTTCAAGCTAAAGATGAATAAAGAAAAATCTCACATGTTAACTTCAAGCCTCTAAAGCCTCAGATTACTTTATATCACTAGGGAAGAGTCCTTTAGCAATATAGGAAGACTGTACCTGATTTTCCCCATTATGGTATACATCATCCTCAATAGATCATTTTCAGTATGACATCCTCATTCATATAGTTCTTACTTTATTTCCCTTAATTATTCTTTTTTTTTAAAAAATTATGCTCATCACTATCTCTCTGGGTGCCCATGTAAATTATTAAGAACAATGAGTAATGGATGACTGATGTAAAACTAAATTGAAAGAGACTCAGCTGCCCAATACAATATAGCCCTTGTCCAATGCCCTGCTTTTCCCCTAAGGCAAAAGCCTCAATCAAGGGGTTTTCAATGTGCCCCGGAGTCAACAGATTTAGCCTATACTGATCTTTACAGGGAAACCCATCAAAAATAGATGAACTTCCAGATATATTTTTCTTAGCCATTGTGATGTTAAAATTAATATATGAAATGTGAAAATAATTTCACCTATATCTAGGTTTCCAAAATAGATGTGTCTGCAGAGAAGGAAGGTGTCTATGCTCCCATTATAGTCTGTGGAGGTCTAGTCAGTTGACTCCTGAGAGCAGTTTCTCTCTTCATAGATTAAACATGCAATTCTCAGTTTGATTGTTTAAATGTGGGCCCCTGAAGATACGCTGGGCTATTCAAGGCATCTGAAGAGTTGACAGCCAGGATGCTGAACCTAGAGGAGACCCTGCATTTCTGGACTTGCAGCTGGAAGTCAGGTGGGACAATCCAAGGTATTTCACATGGTACCATTGACTGCAATAAGGCAGCCAAATCAAGCTCCTGCTAGTAGTTCAGCTGACTCTATTGATTTCACTACTGACTAAAATATAGAACTATAAATTAGGAATTGCTTTATATACACTTGAGCTTAAATGAAATGAACTTCACCTTAACATTGAAAACAAGTGCAGTCACATTTGAACTTGACCTGAAGAGACTGGAAACAAGAGTTGTCATGTTAGGGTCAATATGGAAAGAGATTTTATCTGTCATGGTTGAGCCTGAAATGGTGAACTATTTACAACTTCTTGAAAAACATTGAATCAAACTGGCAATGAATAGGTATCTTTCATGTCTCTATTTATAGCCTGTTAAACCCAAATAGATGTTAGAGTTTTACATTTTAAAATTCTGTCTTTAAAATATAGATAAAATATTTTCCCTATCATGAATTACTCACAGCAAGTGAATTGCATTCTGCATCTTCTACAGTTGTTGACTGGTCAGCAGCAACCTTTAGTTATTTAAAATTTCTTTTCCAACAACATATATATTCATTAATTTATTGTATTGTCCTTCATCAAAAGCCTGAACACAAATTTTTCAAGCAGTAACTGCAAATCATGAAGCTAGTAAGGAATAATGATGATGATCTTGACTTCAGCATTACTGAACAGTTTCTCTTCTTGGTGACCGTCCCTTTTCTAATGAGACCATCAGATGGTCTCCCCAGAGTTCATCAAATGTGTTGCACAAATCTGCTACTTTGCTTCACTTACCACTGCAGTATTCCATTGTTTCTATAGAGAAAAAAACAACAGGGAGATTATTTTCATTCTGATGTCTTATCACGTCTAAGATTAGGTTGTCTTCGGTACAGCCACTGGCTGATGAATGGTTTCCAGACAAGAAAAACATACATTCTGACTTTCTGTCTTTCCAGAAGCCTAAGAAAATTGCAGTACTGCTCCTGTCTACACTGTCCGTACCTTTCTATCACTGCCTGAAGAGATTCGTACAAGGAGACATTATTATCTAGTTGTCTCTCAAGAATACATCAGCAACAGAAATAGGTTCACATCCTGTGTTTTGATTGTGTTCATTTGCATCTGTAAAAAAAACCTCATGTCTATAAAGTGGCAGAGGGTGACTCCTAGATTGGTAAGAGTTCAGATGTTTATGTAGATGGGAACTTCAGCAGTCATTTTATGTCTCTCTGGCCCCAGGGTAGAATTATACTGACATCATCTGATACCTTCCTATCCTTCTTCTCAAAACTCAAGTGACAGGAATTCCACTGCCATCACTGGGTATTCCAGTGCTTAATTACTCTTATAATTATAAAGATTTCTGCCTATTATATGATCTAGATCTTCTCCACTGCAGTTTAATCCCATTGCAACTATTTTCTTCCCAATTGGTAGATGGAAAATTTTATTCTTTCTTTCTCCGTGGAGTCTTTAAAATATTTGAAGATAATTAGCATGTCCTCGTGCAAGTTTTCCTTACATAGACTCAACCATGCTGGCTGTTCCTTCTAAGTCAAGGATTATATTCCTTTAATTTGTTTTTCTCTTCCAGATCCTGTTTAAGTGGTTTAGAGTTTTCTTGGAGCACAATGCTCACAAATGGATATCCCAGAGCAGTGCAACTATAAGACAGGTGACCAGAACTGAAGGTTGTTTCATGTCATTTAACTATAACAGCCCCGTTTATAAAATTGATCTGAAGTTACTTTTTGATGCGTGTGTGTGACAGAATATCAGTGTAATTAGCAATCTTTCTTGTTCTTCTGTTCCTTTTTTGGTGAGGTGCTCTCTTCCCAAACTCTTTCTGGTTTGTATTTGGGCATGTGGTGTCTAAATTCAAATACACCAGTGATGTTACAAATGTATTGTGGTCTTCCAAGTTTTCATTTGATTTTTTGTAAATATCCAACATACATTCCTAGTTATAACATGTACAATCAGTGTGATAACCAGTGGATTACAGCTCCTTTCAGTGAATATTTGCCTTCTTCTTTCCTTGATTTTTAGTGCTCTTCAAGCAAAGTAGGTGTATAAAAAAGATAGAATTTCATAGAAATGTGCAACAATAAAGAATCTCTTATGTTGTTCCAGGAAAGTTCATCAGTTCTTTCTTTAAAAGGGCTAAAAATAATAAAGCTAATAATAAGGCTAATAATAAAAATTCCTTTTAAAGTAGCTCTTTCTTCTTTATGTTACCAGAAGGAGAACTTTTGAAAAACTGTTGGCAATTCTTTCAACAATGTCATATTAGAATTACTAAACCCTTAACTACTTCATTCTTGGTAATTCAAGTTTTATCCCTCTCATGTTTGCATATTGAACTGGGAGAATACAATTTGAATAAATTTTGTGAGATTTACAGGTCAAAGTCAATCTTTGAATTTGAGATGACTTAAATGTCACAACATGCTAATGATAATACTTGCTACTTTTTCTAGGCCTAATGACTCTTTCCATGAGCGTGTAAAGCTGCCAGTATTGCTTACTGAAAAAACAGGTACAGGACTTCACTGCATGTCTGAAATCCACAGGCTTCAAAGTCTGAGAAGTTTGTTTCAGAGAAAATTTATGTCTTGCATGTCTGTTTAGAAAATCTTAGGGGTTTTAATCTTTTTCCTATTGGAAGTACCAGCATTGTGAACATTGTGAAGCTGTATTTTTCATTACTTTCATGATACTACCCCTTCTTTATGAGAAGCTGAGGATTACAGAGTTTAATGCCTAGATTTTTGAACCTTAGGTTTGCTGAGAAAAATCTGAAGTCCAGTATTCCTATGTCATCAGGTGGACATAAAGAATGTAATTTCTTTTAAATTTCTTTTTGATTCCTTTTCTTTTAATACTGGGCATTGACAATGCCACAGAGCAATAATTAAATATAGGTCACAAATACTTATCTGCTCTTCAGATATCACAAATGGACAAGTCAATATCAAAATGGATTAATAGGTGAATTATACAGAGTACTGTGGCATATTGTATGAAATCCTTTATTTGGCTATTAATGGTTGGAATGGTTGCAGTATAGCTTTCTTCCCGGCAAATGTTTTTCTTGATGTTGGCTACCATAAATGTAATTTTAAAAATTGCGCATTATTGGCTAACAAAAAATATTGAGTGGAATTTCAGAGCTAGAAAATATCATTTTTTCAAATAACATCATAAAACCTACCTTGATTAAGGGTGAAATTTGCCCCCCGCAGATCTGAAGGCATGTGCACCACTCGAGTCCCATTTAAATCCTCCAAATGGAAGTGAAGTGGTGAACTCCACTCCAAGTACACATTTTAAATGTTCTTCATTACATAAAATCTCTAGTTCTTAAAGTTTGATTTTTAAAAGTATTAGCAGTGTTCAGGGCAGTAGGTTTTTCATTGTGTCTGAATATTATTTTCAAGCCTATATCTCCGATGGATTTTGTTAATAAAGAAAATAATAGAACCCCGGGAAATGGCAATGTGACTGTAATAGACTTGGTTCAGTAAAGCTTCTGCTGTTAATTAAGAAACTTTCATCTTTGAAGTGCAGTATAAAAAAAAATCTTATTAACAAAGGTATGGTAGGTCAGCAATAAAGTAGATTTCTCTTTGAACATTATATCTAATCAATCCAGAGAGAATTAACACAATTACATTTTATCAGAAACATGTAGAGGCAAGGATCAACAAGGGGGATGGAGTGTGACTTTGGTATTAATTACAAAACTGTTTTAGGAAATGATCAATTCTTTGTTAATCAGAGCAGGTATATGAAATGACAAAGAAATTATTTATCAAGCCACAAGGGTGAAAGTCATAGGCAAGGGATTATAGTGATAAGTCTCTGAATTGTAAAGCAATCATATGGGCTTTTCTTTGCATTTTAGGTTGTATTTCTAACTGTATTCTGTTCCAAATATCACTAATTAACTTAGAAGGGAAACATTAAATGCTATAAACCATAAGAGACACATGAATTAGACCATTTCATTTTTCAATGTTCCAGTTGGACTCTCAGAATACATGATTATTATTTTTTTAGTCTTAATTTCTGGATGCATTTGACCTGATTTGAGGGACAGAATATATTCAGTTTCTTTGGACATTCTTGCAATAAATGAAAACTGCATTACTGAAAAATTTTCTGAAAATTTATTGTAAACCTCATAAAACCCCTCCAAACCCACCAGATTATGCTCTAAAATAAATCTGAATTACAGTATTTATTCACAGTCATTTGAATAATTTATTTTCATTTTCATAGATTTTGATGATGTCTTCAGTTCATTGACCACAATAGCCAACAGGCAGAAAACATCATGATAAAAACCCCATAAGAATCAGGGGCAGCACTAAACAATCATACGTAGAACACTGTAATTTCCAAATTTGACAAATTCCTTAGACCCTGCTCTTTTTCCCAGCATGTGATTCAAATAAATTGTGAAATAGGAAATAAATCTTACTTTAACTGGATCTTTGGGAATAAATAAGCAGAAAATTAGGTACGTATCCCTATATTCTAGTTACAAGAATGTCTGAGAGATGACCTGTTTGTCCTATTCTCTGTTGTATTATGTCATAATATTTGGCTCCTAATTTTTCATGCTTATTTAAGCTTAGAAAGAGATTCAAGAGGTGTGAGCAGCATTACTTTTTTCCCTACTTGTTTTCAAATAGTTCTCTGACTTTGATGTTTTTTAGTTAGTGTTTGGGCTGTGCATCAAAATCTCTGCATAACTGTGATAGGTGAAATCCAAGCATGAATTAGTCTTTTTTTATTTTATGCCAATCATAAGCCTTTTTTTTCTTTTGGCTGGTAATTGTTCAACACTGTCCTACATTTTTTCTTTTTTTTTTTTCTTTTCCAGACTCCACTTTCATTAATGAAATACCTGCCCATTTAAAAATACCTGTCGATTTCCTCTGTCAGAGATCTATCTCTGAGATGTTACTGTCTTGCCTTTTGCAACCATTTTCTGGATTTCTTAAATCCAAGTGTCAGCTGCACAATGCCAATGTGAATTGGCACTCAGACAATTTTCACAGCCAAGACAAAGTCTTAACAGCTAAACACAGCTTTTCTTTATGCAGATCTTCCCAATGTCATCTCTCACTATGTTCTGACATATTGTCCATAGAAAGGAAGGCTGATTCTGAATGCTGGAAATAACCTCTGACAGGTGTACCTAGTGTTAACTGAGTATATTTCCATTATTCAAAATATACCTGTTTTTTCTCCCTCAAGACCTTCATTCACCAGAATGTCTCTAGGCTGTTTTTGTCAAGGTTTGAAAAATGGCTTAGGGTGATTTTTTGATGCAAGTTAATACAGTGATAAGCACAGTAAAGTCTCCAGGAATAGCAAATCATTAATTTACTTCAGAAAATAAGACTTCAGGTTTGAATAAGCCCCATAGGATTCTGCAGTTTTCAGCAGCTTCACTGACAGTGAATATCTGAACTGGCTAAAAGAAAATTAAAACATGCTACTAAACCTGTAATTATTTTATACAGTTAATCAGCAAATAAGCTTTAGAATGGAGGGTGCTTGGCAAAGGTGTTTGATATTAGACTTCACAAAAATGGATAACCATTACTTTAAATACATTATACCCACAACTATAGAAGCAGATAAGAGGAAGATGTAACTAAGTGGAGTGCAGAAGAAGGTTTTAGGCAAAATAAATCATTTTGCACTGTCATTGCAATGCAGGTAATGTCTTGAGCCAAGATCCAGTTTCATATGTATTAATAGACTGAGTAAGCCATGTTGATGGAAATATTCACAATGAAATAATTTGAGTTGCTCTGTTGTTTCTGGCCTGGACTTCATACCTCTATCATACCAGACGCAAGACAAAGACAACCTTTCCCCTTATCCTTAGTGCTGTTTCATTTTGCCTATTATGCTTGAAGCAATTTTTCCAAACCTACCAATCATCTTTTAAATCCTTCCTCAGTTAAATTATTCTTAAAAGACTGTTTCAAGTTATAAGAGTTTGCTGAGGCAAATAGCTAATGTAATATCCTAGATTCACTAAGACTCCAGAATATTACACTTGTAAGACTGTAGGCATGACACTCTGATATTGAGAAACATAGAAAAATGCCAAGTCTTTTCCATTATTTGAGATTTTTATTGCAAAAACCAAGATATGAAGTGCTCTTCATCCAGGAATTGTGAAGAACACATGTACAGCATTGTGTAAGGAACAGCAGTGTGTGATGTAAGTATATTAGTGGCTTCCAGCCAGGGCAACCCTCCTACACGGTCAAATAGCTATTTCTTTTCTGCCAATATGTGACTTTTTATAAGGACATGTAGTGATAAGACAAGGGGCAATGGCTTCAAACAGAGCGAGATTAGGTTTAGATTAAATGTTAAGAAGGAAATATTTACAGTGAGGGAACAAATTGCCCAGAGAAGGTGTGGATGCCATATCCCTGGAAGTGTTCAAGGCTAGGTTGGATGGAGCTTTGAACAACCTGATCTAGTAGAAGGTGTCCCTGCCCATGGTAGGGGGTTGGAACTAGATGATCTTTAAGGCCCCTTCCAACCCAAACCATTCTATGATTCTCTGATATCCACATACCACTTCTAAGAAAGAAAACTTAAAGCATGACTTCCTAAAGTATGGTGATTCCTTAATTTCACTTTCAAGTTACAGTTATATTTCTGGTGGAAATGCTTATTTCTTGGATTTTTGGACCCAATTGGCAGTGTCATGACATTTGGTTGCAGTCCCATTTAGGGGCTAGAGGTGAAAAAGGAGTTTGACAACTTTGCTTCTACTCTGTGAAAATTTGTCTGATGAATGAAACAACAGAGTTATGCAGAAAAATCAAAATTACATCATGGTTTCGTAGCTGGGGTGATGTTAGGCTTGGGCATTGAGTAGAAATAGATTTTTAAAATTTTTTCTATGAGTTCTAATATTTGAATTTCAAAACTAATAGCCCATGCAGATCAGTAATGTGACATTTCTGTGTATCTATAAAATAAAATGGGAAAATGAACACGAATTACCCCAGTTGTTCTTCAAGTTATTGTTCTGGTAAAATCAAGATTTTGTGCTTAGTTGTCTGAGGCAAAAACATACATTTTCAGGCAAATGATAAATCCTTATGGATTTTCATTTATGCAATACTGATAATCAGCCTGGCATCAGGAGGAGATTCACATTGCAGATACAAGATGATGTGCACTAATGCTGCTCTGCACAAGGGCTCAGCCAGAATGGTCTCCTTGGGGACTCAACCATCCCTTGAAACTCAAGAGTGGCATCAAATCAAAGAACTTTATGGTTCTGGCAGTTAAAAAGATAATTGAATAAATGTTAACACACTGATCATACATGCCATGAATGCATTGCACATAGAGCCTCACACACAGCAGTCTGCTTTAAAGGATGAAAGCACTAATTCATGCTTTTCCTTGGTTTGAAGATTGTCTGGATTGAGATGGCTACAGAAAAGCCCTATCCTTCTTTTCTTGTCCCTTTTTACTTCCTATGGTATGTCCAGAGGAGCAACATACAAGAATCAAAACTAATCCTGACTTTTTTTTTAATGTTACAATTAAAACCCACTCTAGGATATATATGTATAAAAAATGTTAGAATTTCAGTTTATCAACAAAGAGTTGGTTGGCAATGAATTAATTGCTGCAATAATTTTCTGCACTGGAAATAGCTCACATCTTGAACAGAGGAACAGGAACACTGAAATGTCTTGGCCATGATACGAAGAAGAAAATCTAGCCAGGCAAACTGTAACACTCAACAGATTGTATAAACCTTGTTTCATGAATGAATCAGAGCCATGACATCCTTTTGGAGATAACCTACTGGCTCTAAGATGGTGAATTTAGTCCTGCTCTTTACAGCTTAATGTCAACCTTACAAACAAGCTTCGACAATTTAAAAATTAACACAGAAATCACTGGTACACATGAAATATAATCCAGAGCTCACTGAGTATAATGACAAATCTTGTATCCATTAATGTCAGTGATATTTGGTCAAAAGATCTTTAAGGGATCTTGAAAAACCTTAATGTGGAATGCTGTGTTAAATAGTTTAGATAGGCTCAGGCTGAGTAAAAAATATTAATGAAAGTAAAGAAATCATCAGGTTTTTGAGAAAAAAAATGTGCAGTTTGCTTCTTTCTTATGATTCATTTTTTTTTCAAATTGTGAAACCTTAGGCTATGACTGCCACCCTGGCACCCTTAAAATCAGATCCCTGCCATGACAGAGTCTTTAAGCTTAAATAGTCCTTTGGTCTCTCTTGTTTTGGGTCTACCTACACCTAGTTCATTAGAACAGGAATTCCAGCCTGCAGAGGTGCCACACTGATAGGATGCCTGAGCCACCTCCCGAGATAGGACTGCAGCGATATGCCAGATCTTTTGCTGGCTGACTTTTCACTTTGGATTCACCTTGAGTTCATCACATATACACATATGTAGTTTGGGACACACATGTTTGCATCACAGTGCACTGCATGCCTTAGCCACACTAATTCAGTTAAAATTTTCTTGGGGCTCTCTGTGCCATCCCACATTTTGTGACACTGACAAACTTCACTGTAATGAGAGTCTCTGGGTCTTTTAGTGAGACTCAGTGACCTGCAATTTACTAAGCGTGATCATAGGACCTAATGACCTTAAATACTGTGGGATGATTAAACAATTATTCTGCATATTTAATTTCTGCATATTCTCCATACTATAAAATTAATGGTGTTCATAGCAACAGAAATGGAAAATTATCATAAATGCATTGTATTTAAGTGGCTAGTCCAGATTTCCTGCCTTTATAACAGTTAATAGATAGTCAATACAGAACAAACTAGAGCCCAAGACCAGCCAAAGACCTATAAGTTTATTTCTAAGTTACTCTGGCACTAATGCTTTCTTCTTAATCTTTACTCCACTTTTACTGTAATGTTAATTATGTAAATTAATATAATCAGAAAGCAGGGAGTCCTCCTGCAAAACAAAGATAAGATTGAGGTTGTTTTCTTCTTTTCAGATGAAGTCTACAGCTTAAAAACAAGGTACCTTCACCATTTGCACAAGAAAATTCACACCTTTTTTTTTTTTTTTGGTGCTACACTGGCAGACAATTCTGTTAGAATCATTAACAGTAGAGGAAAAGGAATCTTAATATTGAATAATTTGGGAGGGTGGCATTGACAAAGAAATGGAAAAGCAAATTGAAGGAAGTGTTTACAGAAGCGGACAAAAAGGATGGTGAAGGAAAATAACCTGATTTTTCATTTGGATAACTGAGAGAGGCTGTCAACCGTTTTCACCTCGGGGGTTTTTTTGAATTAGCACTAGTTTGACAGTTGCTGCTGTGAGGTGCCTCAGGATTAAAAGTGTGGAGAATAGAGATGTCATTCTGACTCCAAGAGAAGATGACATTCAGTAGATTTGTATTGGATTGCATCTTTATCACAGTAAAAAGCATGTCTCACTTGTTCTAGGAAGTGTCTTGCTTGCTTTTCATTTTCTGGACACCAAAAAATGCAGGCTGACAGTCTGATTAGCTCTCATAACTTCCACTAATGATTCTTCATTCAATCAGATTTTAAGGGACATTTATTCTTAAAGATCAAGGATAAAAAGGACAAGGTAATAATGCTATATCAACTGCATTCTTCTTTCAGGTGTCTCTATGAAATGCAGAAATTATGATGCTATTGAACCAAAATGAGAAAATATTTATTGGAGTCGTCACTGAATGTAAATGTTGTCTCCCATGAGAGTTCTACCTGTAATTGAGCCATTTGGAAAACAGCATGGGTAGTTATATTTGCCATGTCTGTTTAATTCACATGCATAAATAAGTCTGAGGATTCATTAAAACAGAAAAAAAATACTGATAAATTATTTTATGAACTACTGCTAATGTTTCACTAAAAAAATACATCAATATCCTCCCCTTGTTTTTGAAAGGAATGAATTAATTTGCAGGAAAATCTCTGTATCTGAATTCCTCCTTTTTAAAATGATAACAACCCTATAAGAGTAAAGTTTGAAGTGATTTTGGATTAAAAAAAAAAGAAGATAATTTGAATATTAGCCTTGGATACATCTGCAAAGACCAAATCACAGGATAGCATGATTAGTGATTCCTAAGTGTAAATTTTTTAATATGTTCAATATTTTCAACTGAAAATAGGATCATCTTAAGTGGTTAGTCTCTTGTGAAATCATGGCATCCCATTTTTTTCTGAGCTGCTTCTTTTTTTTTTTTTTTTCATATTTAGGATCCAATATTGTTATGCATCAAATATTAATAAGATGTTGGGCAATAAAAAATCTTAAAACATGATGAACATGATGAATATGCAGTTCAGAGGCAGAAATAGCAACTGAATTTATATCTGCTGAGCATTAGTTTCAAAGCTTGCACTTAATAGTGTCTTTTCTGTACATGTTACCAGAACAGCATAGAAATCTAAGTGGATTAAATTTAAACCAGAAACAAACACAAGCCAAACCAACAACATCAAAAACTAGCTAATCCTCCCTTCCTCCCCCC
>NW_008654417.1:0-1049 GCF_000695815.1 Acanthisitta chloris | reverse complement strand
GATTCTATGATTCTATGATTCATCTCTGTGCCAGCATCAGGCCCAGGAATATGATGCTAAGTCTTGGGACTATCTCATGATCAGCTTTGCTATTAACATGCCTGCAATTAATTAGCAGTTAGCATTATAAGAGATAGATTAAGATCTGCTGTAGAAATGGACTCTGTGGGACCTTCCACTCCCATAAGGACCCTAGATACCACTTATCTGTAGCACTCCTCAAACATGGAGGAGCAGAACATCCCAAAGGCATGAAGCAATTGGAGGACTGGTGGGTCTGGCTCTGTAAAGAGACACCTTTCCCCACCTTCTTTTTGAAAATCCCACCACTATTTTGAACCGAGGGCGGGAAATTAAAAAAACCTCTTAGTCGCCTCTGAGAATACTTAGTCTTAAAAAGGAAATATCAGGAGGAAGTGAAGCCCTTTGAAACATCCCCTGAACAAAAATTTCTCCAGGCACAGCCTTTCTGAACTAAGCATATTCCAGCCAGAGCAGCTGCTTCTGATAAGGAAAAGCAAGTTCTAAAGGGCCAGGAAATGCCAGCTGAGTGAACAAAGGGAAGTATGCCCTAAAGAGCCATTAAGTGCCAGCTGAGGGAGGGGATGGTGACAATGAATTTTAAGAACTAATTGTAAGAATTACGACCACCCATCCCTGGAAATAATATGTATTGATGCCTAGAAAAGGCTGGAAAAGAACTACTCCCAGACTTGTATCTCTGAGTAGCAGGTATTTGTTTATTCAGCGCTGGGTGCAAGGGGGATCGCTCCGCACAGTTTATATACATTAAATGCTCATACATATTCATTATTTCCAGGAATGGGTGGTTATTATTATAATTAGTTCTCAGAAATCATTATCATATACTCCTCCTCTGTCTCCTCCCTCCTGGCATCAGTCCCATAGTCCTGGTTGTCTTTCGGTGGTCGTGAAGATGAAGTGCCTCCTCTTCCTCAGTACCCTTTGGACACCCTTATTATGCAACCATTTACCCCTTTGTACAGTTTTACATTCCTTGATGGCCTTGCCTCTATCTTGTACATTTT
>NW_008654416.1:0-4091 GCF_000695815.1 Acanthisitta chloris | reverse complement strand
CACCCGTCCCTCCCTGCCGCCGTTTCCATGCTCGCCCGCGCTGCACCCAAGCCCTGCTCCCTGCGGGGACGTGCCCCTGCCGCGGGGTGCCGCCGGCTCGGGGGGGCTGCCAACCCTATGCCATCACCTCAACTCCTCGGCCCTTCAACCAGCTGCCAGGCGAGTGGCGAGCAGGGTGGCTCAACCTGTACCGCTTCTGGCAGGAGGGAGGCTTGGACAACGTCCACTTCATCATGGCTTTCCAGGGACTGCAGATCGGGGCAATTTAAAGTCGCCGCGTCCCCTCCCTGCTCCACAGCCCCACGGGCATTTCCAGTCTGGGATGGGGATGCTGGTCTCAGCATTGCTCTGAGTGAGGATAGGGGAAGAGGTGGCTGAGCCGCTGGAGGAGCCCTGGATTGCTGTGTGTCAGCCAGGCTTGATGCCACAGTGATGGACAAGATGGGAGGGGACAAGGATCATGGAGCAGGAGGGGACAGACCCTGTGCACTGGGAGGGGAAAAGGATCATGGAACAGGAGGGGACAGACCCTGTGCACTGGGAGGGGAAAAGGATCATGGAACAGGAGGGGACAGATCCTGTGCCCTGGAAGGGGACAAGGACCATGGAGCAGGAGGGGACAGGCCCTGTGCACTGAGAGGGGACTGGGAGTGGGGAGCAGTTTCTTGTAGATGCAGAATATTGGGAAGATGGGATGGTGGGGCTGGAAAGGACTTTGACCTCCCTGATCTCCACAGGGTATGGAGCTGGGGAGAAATGGGGAGATCTGTTTCAGCATCTCTCTCTATGCCCACCTGAGCCCTGAGGGCCTGATCCTGGCGTTGACCAGCTGCATTCCCCAGGATTGGACCTTCCAGCAGGACTTTAGGGAGTGTGAGGGGAAAGCGTGTTTGATTTGGGGGTGCTGAGGGTCAAGGTGCAGGGCTGACCCCGCTCCTTACCCCACCAGAGAGAAGCTGGGTGTGTACGAGAGCGTGAACATCATCAGCCCTCAGGATGCTGCCACCCTGTTCCAGGCAGAGGGGACACTGCCAGAGCGCTTCAGTGTGCCCCCCTGGGTGGCATATCGTGACTTCCGCAACAAGCCCTACGGTGTCCTCCTCAAGTGAGTCGGGGGGGGCCTCAAACAGGGCCCCAGCACACAGGGTGGGGAGAAGATGGAGCATCAGGGATGAAACTAGAGCACTGGGCGGAAGCTGGAGCATCAGGGATGAAGCTGGAGCATGAGGAGAGAAACTGGAGCATCAAGGGGGGAAGTGGAGCATCAGAGATGAAACTAGAGAGTTGGGGGGGAAGTTGAAGCATTGGGGGGAAGCTGGAGCATCAGGGTAGAAGCTGGAGCATTAAGAGGGTGATGTTGGCCCTGTGCTTTGCAGGGTGGCATCCCTTGGATTGGGGGACACCCCTGACCCCTCACTTTGGTGTCCTGCAGGACGGGGGAGGCCTGGCGCTCAGACCGCCTGATGCTGAACAAGGAGGTGCTGTCACCACAGGTGGTGGAAGGATTTGTGCCTCTGCTCAACCAGGTGGGAGAGGACTTTGTCCGGAGGGCACGAGCGCAGGTGGAGCAGAGCGGTCGGGAGCGCTGGACAGCTGACTTCACCCACGAGCTCTTCCGCTTCGCCCTGGAGTGTGAGTGGCAGGGGCATGAGCCTCTGCAAGATGTGTGTCCTCCCAAAAATGCCCCTTTCTCCCAGCTTCGTCCTCAGAGATTGGCCAACAAGCTTCTCCCCAAAGCTGTAGGGTGTAGAGGGATGTCCTCTCTCTAGGCAGGATGTCCTCTCTCCAGACAAGTGGAGAATAACTCAACATTGTTGCTAAAAACTCTTTTATCATCTGCTGGTCATCAGCTTTTTGCAAACCCATAAACCCAGAGGTAATGGGCAGAAACTTATGCCCAGGAAGTTCCACTTGAACATGTGGAAGAACTTCTTTACTGTGCAGTCACTGCACATTGGAACAGGTTGCTCAGAGATGGTGTGGAGTCTCCTTCACTGGAGATATCCAGAACCATCTGAACACAATCCTGAGCCATGTGCTTTGGAAGGGCTGGAGCTGGCCATGGGATAGTGGAGGGGACAGAGACAGGTCCCCTGAGAGGTGCTGACCTTGCAGCTGTGTGCCATGTGCTGTACGGGGAGCGACTGGGGCTGCTGCAGGACTTTGTGGACCCTGAAGCACAGCGTTTCATTGATGCTGTCACCCTGATGTTTCACACCACCTCACCCATGCTCTACCTGCCGCCCACCCTCCTCCGCCACCTCAACACCAAGACATGGAGGGACCACGTCCAGGCCTGGGATGCCATCTTCTCCCAGGGTGAGTGCTTCTCCTGCCTGCTCCTCCCTGTGTCACCTGAGGTCCCTGTGGCTCCATGGTGCAGCCTCATGTCACCAGCATGGAGACCTTATCCTGGATCCAACCACCAAGGCCAGGAAGGGTTTCCACGTCTGGAGCTTGTGGGATGGATCTGTGCAGAACCATCCAGGAGCAATGAAGGGCAGATGATGGGCAGAATGTTCAGGGGATCAGCTATCCCAGAGGGGCTTGTGGCCTCAGAGAGCTTTAGGCACCAGGGACAACCCTCCAGCAAGGCATCTCCCCTGGAAAAGTGGTATCCTAAGGTCTCTTCCTCCTCCACTTTGTTCCTGGGGGACGAAGAGCATGACATGGTGTCATGACACGTCTCCTCAGCTGACAAATGCATCCAAAACGTCTACCGGGACCTACGGCTGCAACGCAAGAGCACCAAGGAGTACATGGGCATCCTCTGCAACCTCATCATGAGGGACAAGCTGCCCTTGGAGGACATCAGGGCCAGTGTCACGGAGATGATGGCAGGCGGGGTGGACACGGTACGGAGCGGGCAGGGGTGGTTGGGCAGTGAGAAGGTCCTGGTTGGTGCTGAGCCTTGCTCCCCTGCTCTGCTCCAGACATCCATGACGCTGCAGTGGGCCATGTTCGAGCTGGCACGAGCCCCAGGGGTCCAGGAGCAGCTGAGGGCAGAGGTCCTGGCTGCCAAGCGGGAGGCAGCAGGGGACAGGGTGAAGATGCTGAAAACCATCCGACTGCTCAAAGCTGCCATCAAGGAGACACTCAGGTGAGGAGGAGCTTCTCACTGAATAACACCCCCAGCCCCTTTGCTCCCCACTGAGGTGGGACAAGGGTGGCCCAGGCTGTGCCCCAAATCAGGCATGTGGGGCGTGTCCCCCTAGGCTGCACCCTGTGGCGGTGACCCTGCAGAGGTACACCACACAAGAGGTCATCCTCCAGGACTACTGCATCCCCCCCAAGGTGAGCATGGCCACTACGCCCTCCTCACCCTGACCCCACCATGGGACTTGAAGTATGGGTGGGTGACATGGGACGGGCAGCCCTGGGGCTTGTCTGGTGCCAGGTGCCATCCCTGCACCCCAGTCACGCTGACCCACGGTGTTGATCCCTCCTGCAGACGCTGGTGCAGGTTGGTCTCTATGCCATGGGTCGAGATCCTGAGGTGTTCCCAAAGCCAGAGCAGGCGCTGGCTGGCAGCAGGCCCCAAGCACTTCCAGGGGCTGAGTTTTGGCTTTGGCCCACGGCAGTGCCTGGGGCGTCGCATCGCTGAGCTGGAGATGCAGCTCTTCCTCATGCAGGTGAGTGTTCCACTGCTGGGGACACGGGACTGAGAGCCAGAAGGGACTGGGGAGGTGGCACATGGGTGTTGAGAACTTCAGCGTTCTCCAGAGAAACACAGAATGGTTTAGCCTGGAAGAACTTTTAAGGATAATCTCCTTCCAACACCCCCACGATGGGGCAGGGTTGCTGGTTGCTCCAAGCCCCATCCAACATATCCTCTCTGTTCTCCTCCATCCCAGATCCTGGAAAACTTCAAGATTGAAACCATGAGAGCAGTGGAAGTTGGGACCAAGTTTGATCTCATCCTGATCCCTGATAAACCCATCTACTTGACCTTACGGCCGCTGGAGTCCCGAGTGTGAGGAACCCAACACCGGGTGTCACCCAGCCCATCCCCATTTGGGGACATTCCCGACATCTCAGCAGGCACTTCTGGCTCCTTGCAGCCAGCCTCGGGCCTGGGGATGGGATTTGGG
>NW_008654415.1:672-953 GCF_000695815.1 Acanthisitta chloris | reverse complement strand
GCTGGACCAGCACCGCATGTTCGTCCCCGACTGCCCCGAGCTGCAGGGCAACCTGAGCCGCTTCCTGCAGCGCTTCGAGGTGGGTGGGGACACGGGGGACAGCACGGGGACACCCTGGGGCACCCTCGGGTTCCTGGCATCATCCCCATCTCTGACACCCCGGGGTCCTTCTCTCTGTCCCCATCCCTGATCCCCCGGTGTCCCTGACCCTATTCCTCAACCCCCAGGGTCACCATCCCCGACCCCTGGTGTCCCCATCCTTGACCCTGTGGTCTCCCCAT
>NW_008654415.1:329-590 GCF_000695815.1 Acanthisitta chloris | reverse complement strand
CCCTGTCCCCATCACCCTGGTGTCCCTGTCCCCATTGCTGCCACCCCAGTGTTGCCATCCCCAACACCTGGTGTCCCTGTCCCTATTCCTCATGTCCCCATTCTCCAATGTCCCCATCCCTGACTCCCTGGTATCCTTGTCCCTGTTCCTGCCACCCCAGTGTCCCCATCCCTGACCCCATAGTGTCCCCAACCCTCTGATGTCCCTGTCCCAATCCCCAACACCCTGATGTCCTCATCCCCATCCCCAACACCCCAGTGT
>NW_008654415.1:0-243 GCF_000695815.1 Acanthisitta chloris | reverse complement strand
TCCCTTTTCCTGCCACCCCACTGTCCCCATTCTCAACACCCTGGTGTCCCCATCCCTGCCCCCCTAGTGTCCCTGTCCCCATTCCTGCCATCCCAGTGTCCCCACCACTGCCACCTCTGTGTCCCCACCCCCTTGGTGTCCCTGGCCCCATCCCCAAGACTCTGGTGTCCCCATCCCTGACCCCCTAGTGTCCCTGTTCCCATTCCTGCCCCCTCAGTCCCCCCACCCTTGTCCCTCAGTGTG